>NC_034181.2:64920430-65168436 GCF_002021735.2 Oncorhynchus kisutch | reverse complement strand
AGAGAGAGAGAGAGGACACCACAGAGAGAGAGAGACACAGAGAGAGAGAGACACAGAGAGAGAGACACAGAGAGAGACAGAGAGAGAGAGAGACACAGAGAGAGAGAGACACAGAGAGAGAGACACAGAGAGAGACAGAGAGAGAGAGACACAGAGAGAGAGACACAGAGAGACGACACAGAGAGAGAGACAGAGAGAGAGACAAGAGAGAGACAGACAGAGAGACAGACAGAGAGACAGAGACAGACAGAGAGACAGACAGAGATACACACACAGAGAGAGACACACACAGAGAGAGAGACACAGAGAGAGAGAGAGACAGAGAGAGAGAGACACAGAGAGAGAGAGACAGAGAGAGAGAGACACAGAGAGAGAGACAGAGAGAGAGACAGAGAGAGAGAGAGACAGAGAGAGAGAGACACAGAGAGACACAGAGAGAGAGACACAGAGAGAGAGACACAGAGAGAGACACAGAGAGAGACACAGAGAGAGACACAGAGAGAGAGAGAGACACAGACAGAGAGAGACAGACAGAGAGACAGACAGAGAGAACTACCACACTATCAGAACTCCAATATTTGAAGGTTCAATGACTCCAGAGTAGATTAACCCAAAATAGGGCGCAGGTGTCAATCAAGTCATGGTCATGGGACACTGCCTTGCTCGGGGGGATGTTTGTTTGTGTTTTAAACAAGAGGGAGAAAAAAATGTCAGCGCCAAACTGACTTTCCAGACCAATAAGCAAGGCTCCAGCATCCTGACACTCACTACAATCATCCATTTCCCTGATTTGGCTGCTTTACAGTAGGATATCATTTATATTTGGTACTCAGAGCCATTGAACATTGTATACAGGAGCCATGACAACAACATACAAGCCAAGCACAGCATGCATGCAACCACGAAAGCACCCGCATCCATAAGCATACACAGCATACTGAGCACACTAACTCAAAAGGAGAAACTACTTGGGGTGTTTCCACATGTTCTTTTGTTTCTAACATCCTGGAGTAGGAGTCCACTGTTGGCTTAAATATTGACCAGATTGACAAGGTTCTTATGACGCTCTGATTTTCCACCATATACAGTCGGCTACTTTGGTGGTTCCAGCAGTTTTCCTACAAAGACGGATTATAGCTAAACTAAACTCCTTACTGTATGGATTCCTAGATACCACACACACTGTAAACCAACCAGTGTTTAGTATACACACTGTACCTGTATACAGTAGGTATCCAGTGCCAGGTGTTGGATCTGAGACATAGCAGCAGTATACTTTACTGCCTCCATCCTGGAAGCCTGGCAGGAGGTTCTCTGTTTTACGTGTTTGATTATGATTGGATTAAACAAAACCAGAGGACTAACAAATGGCTATTCAATATTTTCAATGTATCGTATAAATGTACAGAGATGCTATGAGAAAGTTCTGTAATTATTTTGGGATGTCTAATGAGAACCTCAAGGTTATAATGCAGACAAAGCCTATTATGGCACAATGCACTTCTTCCGTGGTCTCCAACTGCTCTTAAACACTACTAAAACCAAATGCATGCTTTTCAACCGTTCGCTGCCCACACCCACCCGCCCGACTAGCATCACTACTCTGGACGGTTCTAACTTAGAATATGTGGACAACTACAAATACCTAGGTGTCTGGCTAGACTGTAAACTCTCCTTCCAGACTCACATTAAACATCTCCAATCCAAAATCAAATTCTAGAATCGGCTTCCTATTTTGTAACAAAGCCTCCTTCACTCATGCTGCCAAACATACCCTGGTAAAACGGACTATCCTACCGATCCATTTACAAAATAGCTTCCAATACTCTTCTCAGCAAACTGGATGCAGTCTATCACAGTGCCATCCGTTTGTCACCAAATGCCCCATATACCAACCACCACTGCAACCTGTATGCTCTAGTCGGCTGGCCCTCGCTACATATTCGTCGCCAGACCCACTGGCTCCAGTTCATCTACAAGTTGATGCTAGGTAAAGCTCCGCCTTATCTCAGCTCACTGGTCACGATAACAACACCCACCCGTAGCATGCGCTCTAGCAGGTATATTTCACTGGCCATCCCCAAAGCCAACCCATCCTTTGGCCGCCTTTCCTTACAGTTCTCTGCTGCCAATGACTGGAACAAATTGCAAAAATCGCTGAAGCTGAGACATATTTCCCTCACTAACTTTAAACATCAGTTATCTGAGCAGCTAACCGATCGCTGCCGCTGTACATAGCCCATCAGTAAATAGCCCACCCAATCTACCTACCTCATCCCCATATTGTTTTTATTTACTTTTCTGCTCTTTTGCACACCAGCTTGCACATCATCATCTGCTCCTCTATCACTCCAGTGTTAAATTGCTAAATTGTAACTACCTCGCTACTATGGCCTATTTATTGCCTTACCTGCTCACGCCATTTGCACACACTGTATATAGACATTCTTTTTTTCTACTGTGTTATTGACTGTATGCTTGTTTATTCCATGTGTAACTCTGTGTTGTTGTTTGTGTCGCACTGCTTTGCTTTATCTTGGCCAGGTCGCAGTTGTAAATGAGAACTTGTTCTCAACTAGCTTACCTGGTTAAATAAAGGTGAAATAAAATAAAAATGTAATATTGAATGAAGAGTGTACGAGAGCATTAAAAGTATTCTTTCTAAGTTGACTAAATAAGTCACACGAGCATGTTGGTATGTACGTTTATGGTGTAGAACATAAGACCCGAGGGGTGTTATGTTCAGATAATGCACAATACTGTTAAAAAGCCACCACTAACATTGAGTGGCTGCTGCCAACACACTGACTCAACTCCAGCCACTTTAATAATGGGAATTGATGGAAATGGATGTAAAATATATCACTAGCCACTTTAAACAATGCTACTTAATATAATGTTTACATACCCTACATTACTCATCTCATATGTATATACCCTACTCTATATCATCTACTGCATCTTTATGTAATACATGTATCACTAGCCACTTTAAACTATGCCACTTTGTTTACATACCCTACATTACTCATCTCATATGTATATACTGTACTCGATACCATCTACTGCATCTTGCCTATGCCGTTCTGTACCATCACTCATTCATATCTTTATGTACATATTCTTTATCCCTTTACACTGTGTGTATAAGGTAGTAGTTTTGGAATTGTTAGGTTAGATTACTCGTTGGTTATTACTGCATTGTTCGAACTAGAAGCACAAGCATTTCGCTACACTCGCATTAACATCTGCTAACCATGTGTATGTGACAAATAAATTTGATTTGGAGTTAGAAAACTTTTATCCAACACAATACTTCGAATGAGTTTTAATTAGAAAACTTTTATCCAACATCAAAGATACTTGATAACCATAAAATGGGATCTGATACTTTGACAGCGATTAGCGTTGAGACAAGACACTATCCATAAGGAACCTACTCATGTGTGTTATTCACCCATAGGTACATCACCCATCCACCTCTCTATTGTTACCTGCTCTGATATCTCTCACCTTACACTACTAGTACAGACCTGGGATGGAGTGGTGATACTGTAACAAACTGCCCAGACAACCAGAGAGAGAACAGACATCTATCTGTCAGATCTAGACAGCCACCCTGACGTTCCCAGTCTAAACAAATGTATTGGAAAATACGATGTTTCATAGTTTTTTTTTCATAGATTCCTTTGTGTTTGCATATTTGACAAAGTCAGACACTCCAGTGGACTTATGAACATGTCAGAGGGCCTCCTGAGTGGTGCAGTGGTCTAAGGCACTGCATCGCTATCTGTGCCACCAGAGATTCTGTGTTTGAGTCCAGGCTCTGTCGCAGCCGGCTGCGACTGGGAGACCCATGGGGCGGTGCACAATTGGTCCAGCATCGTCCGGGTTAGGGGAGGGTTTGGCCGGCAGGGATGTCCTTGTCCCATTGCGCACTAGTGACTCCTGTGGCGGGCCGGATGCAGTGCACGGTGTTTCCTCTGACATGTTGGTGTGGCAGGCTTCCGGGTTACCAAGCAGTGCGGCTTGGTTGTGTTTTGGATGACACAAAGCTCTCAACCTTTGCCTCTCCGAGTCCGTATGGCAGTTGCAGCAATGAGACAAGACTGTAACTACCAATTGGATACCACAAAATTGGGGAGAAAAATAATTGTAAAAAATGAACATGTCAGAGGGGGACTAGTCTGAAGCCAAAACTCTAAACAGAACAATGACCCCTCTTCCCTTGTTATACAATAGGTGTCTTTCACAGTTCTCTGCTTATCTGCCATTTCTCATAACTTACTATGCTGTATGGCTTTTGCATTTTGAAAGAACACACAGGCCCTGAGGTAATGTTGACATTTTAATACGTTTGGCTCAGAAAACAATGAATCAGTTTCAGAGAGGTCCAACAGACTGGGACACACCTCAAGCAGGTTAAACGGTTTTATGCTCAGTATATGGGCTGTATTAGAAGAGAAGACAACCATCAACTGTGCTTATCAAATACACCAAATGCAATATTTCCCCAAACCCATGAAGCCAGAGCTCATGCACTAGACAATACAACCTCCTCGGCCAACCGAGCCACGGCCTGCTCTCCCCGCTTCCATCACTCAGACGAAGGCTGTATAGGAGAATCATGGCAAAAACTGTCAGACACGCCAATAGCTTCTACCCCCAGACCATCAGGCTGCTGAATAGCCACTAGGCAGCTATCTGATATCCCTGTCCCCCTTATTATTGTCTCATCCACTTCTCACTTCACCCCTGCTGCTCCCCCCAAATGGACACTTATAGTGCCACCACCCCCCAATGGACATGTATCCTCGCCCCACCCTCCAATGGACACTTATCATTGCTACAGTTATAAATGTGTATATATTTGTATTGTATTTTTTTAATTGTCTCATTCACTTCTCTTCTTTACATTTTTTTACCCCCTTTTTTCTCCCCAATTTCGTGGTATCCAATTGGTAGTAGTTACAGTGTTGTCTCATCACTGCAACTCCCGTACGGACTCGGGAGAGGCGAAGGTCGAGAGCCATGCGTCCTCCGAAACACAACCAAGCCGCACAGTTTCTTGACATAACACACATCCAACCCGTACACCTGGCGACCTGGTCAGCGATGCAGTGCCTTAGACCACTGCACCACCCGGGAGGCCCACTTCTCTTTTTTTAACCTGCACTGCTGGAGCATAAGAATTTCACTGTACCCTGCGATTACATCTGTGACTCTGTGACTAATAAACAAATCTGATCTATTTAATCCTATCAGTGGTTTACACAAACAATCTACAGGAATTCCCCTCCAGATCCCACATAAAGGGTTACAAAGTCATGGCATAACATCCATTCCATCTGGCTTCCATCTTAAGGATCTTCTGACATGGCTACAGTGGGTGTCTGTCTGTACAACATCCCACACACAGAAACAACAACCAGAGACTCTATGGACCTGACCAGGCATGGGAGGGGCCCCTCACTTTATGGAGCTCATTAGGACCTGAGTGTAAGGAGCTGCCAGAGGTGCCATACACCATGAGGTCCACTGAGAGAAACACATGAGGCGGTGCAGGGTTCATCTCCCCTCTTTTCATCACGTCTCTGCACCATTTATCAGTGTATGAAAACACCCGGGCCTGGCCCCTCAGTCAGTTGTGTAAATACCTGGCTGGCTGAATGGGAGGTTTACAGTGTTCGCACGGCATGTCATGCGGCCTGATAGGCCTATCACTCTGAAGAAGTTTGGAGCAGTATGGGGGACAACAACATCTCTTGTTTATATTGGTATTGGAATGTTAACTGCAGTAAATGATTGGTATATTGATCTTAATCACTTTGTGACAGAATAGAATGTGATATTATGTCCCATACTACATTCTATGGCAAACATTCCAATACCGTAACATTATATACTGTTTACATGTGCTATTATCAATAATCATATTACCATACATCCAGACGATGTACTAGAATATGTTTTCTTCCCATACTGACAACTGTGTGGCATAGGGAGTGAACTTGAAGAGTTTAGGACCTGTTTTGTATCTTGACTTGAATGGTAAAAGTAAGGTTTCTTCCTACACAAACCACAAGGACACCATCACAGCTAGCCATCTTCAGAAAAAGAAGGGAGCGTGCAGGATTGAGAATAGGCCTGATTTGCATTTTGATTTAGGGGGATTACATTACTGGACTCTCACAACGAGACTTCACTGTGTGGTATAATTGAAGATAGTTTGGGGAGTTTGCAATGGCCAGCTCATACTGAACAATGTGTCTTGAACCCCTCACGTCTCAGAGGCTGTGACTTCTGGGATGTGTTGTTTGTCTCGCTTAGCAGTTGACATCTCGGTGACAGCTCCGTATAAAAGGGGCAAAAAAGGAAGTGATTGCAGTGCATGCAAACAGGCTCTTTCGAAACGTGTGCTAAAGGCAGAGCAAGTAGGAGAAGGAGGGGCGACAGGCAAACATGCATGAAACAATGTGGCTTTCAGGGGCGCCAGCGAGATACTGTGTGTGCCTCTCAGTGGAAAGGGAATGCACATGAAGCATGGCTGAGTCAGAGCTTAGGATCCCACACTGGCAGAGCCAATACCAGAGCAGAAGTTAAAACAATAAATGAATGTTAGGCAACAGGTGCATCCACCTTACGCAATTAATTCATTCATTCCATTTCTATTCTAAGTGGTTCTAAGTACAGACAATATAATAAAATTACATGTTGGAGTATCATGGATCTTTTGTCCAGTATTTTGTACTTCTTGATAGTGAAGGCACCTGATGGTTGAAGTAAACAGTTATTGTAGTTCAGAGATAAAGACAATTAAAAGTCTCAGTGTTGTTTGAAATAAAGGGTTGCATTACCACCCTGAATAATAGAAGATGAATTGCACATAGAACTGAAGTCCCGAGGTGTCCTATCCCTTTAGACACTAACAGCACTTCAGCATAATGCAGAATGCAGTTGAAAGACACCGAATATGAAATGCAGCTCAGAAATACAACAGGAAAGAGCTTTTATTCAGGGAGGCAACAGGAAATAAAGAACCAAATGAGGATTTCATCATGTGTGGTTTATTTGGGGATATGGGGTTCCCTCCACTACTCCTCTATGTTCTTAGATTAGTCATAATAATACTGCCTATATCTAGAATCTAGATGAACATGGGATGTTTTTCACCTTATTTCTACTTGTGTAATAATAATCAATACAAATTGCTCTAATGTCTGTGAGAGTGTTGAGAGAACAAGATGGTGGAACTTGACATTATATACATCTTATATACCAACTTTCCTGTTTAGTATAACACGTTTCAACAGTTCACAGTTACAGTAGACTATCTATGTTCTCCCTCATTTATGGCCCTGTGTTATGAATGAAGTGTTTTGGTGACATACAGGACATAAAAGCTGGGTTAAAAACAACCCATGTGCAGTGGAAACCTTTCACAGGCACTGCACTCAGTTTGTCTACATTTTCCAATATCCCCTCAGCCTGCATCTCATGAATAATTGGCCTCGGAGGAAAAACACTCTTTTGCCACAACTCTCTGACTTGATACTGTGTTGTGTTAACCAGCTGCTGCAGCCTCGTGTCGTGTTAAGCAGCTGCTGCAGCCTGCCTGCCCTTTGTCTGGCAGCCCACGGTATGTGAAGAGAAATGACCATGCAGACCTGAGCTGCTCTTCAGCTGCAGGCTGAAGGCTGGTAGATAAGGTCAGGACAGGTCATTGACCAAGCAAATGGACCATACACACAGCCTCTAATACCACTACAAACTCTAAGCCCCAGACACACCTCAGCCTGATGCTGATGGAATAAGTGTGAAGCTCCACATCTGCTCTTGTGAATGGACCACAGGAGATCAGCTCAACTTGCTAGCCAATCCAATGGTTCAGTGAAGAGAGAAATTCAAAGGGAATTAGAATACGAAAAGTAAAAGGTGGAAATGAGAGAACGAAAAGCCTTTTGACAGCCCAAAAAACATATTTAGTCACAGAGACAGACCTGGTCCTACCGCCGACTAGGAAGAGGGGAGAGAAGTCAGTCCTACTCTACCCAAACACATTTCCCTGGCCATATGGGATCTGACTGGGACTGGCAGTGCAAGCAGGGTGGGCTGTCTGTTTGGATCTTCATGTCCCAGAGAATTATAACCCTGTAAATAAACCAATATACTTTGTGCAAACTCACGTCACAAAATATTGAATCTGGCAGTTAAACCGGGGCAGTAGAGGAACATTACCGCCATCTTTGTTGACCATCGATGGACCAGACCAGAGAGAGGAGTAACTTAAATAATGATCCTGCTGGATTACAAGAAATGCCTCAATCCATTAATCATCATGATCTTTATAGTCATTTCTGTTTTGCTTTGTGATCAGGACAGACTTCATCTTGAAAAGAAGCTGCATGTATTTAAGTTCAGTCAAGGTTGCAACCTGTTAATAAGGAGACGTAGTCATAAGATGTTCATTTCCAATGCCTCAAACATCCTACAGCCAGGTAGGCATGCAGTCTACAAGACTAAACCTAGAGAACAAGGACTTCGCATCTTTGTAAAGAAAACATCTCAGCTCGGTGCAAACAAGCTTTTATGATGACTGTGGGGAAAATGTTCACCCTAAAAGTGTAGGGCTGGGCGATATGGCCAAAATAGCATATATGACAATTTTTTCCCCCCATTTTTAACAGTACGGCGGTATTTGACAGTATTTTATGCTCCTAAATAATACAGGTTACAAATATGTTTGATGAGTAGTGCATGACCCTACAATGGCAACACATTAATTCTAAGTGATGTTAATAGGCTTTCTCCATTCTGGTGGTTTTATTCTCAACCAATCTAGGCTAAAACTGACAGTGAAGTAGTCCAATTTGTTGAACGTTCATAGACGGTGTTGTAAAAATCCATACCGGTATACCAGTATTCACAATATATTTCCCAGCCCTGTGAGAGTGTTACCCTGGCCTGAAGAGGGAATGTGGTAAAACATTAACGACAGGCCCAGAGTGGAACTTATAACTCCTTTTATAGAATATAAATAGATAAAATATGATCATAAATACAGTACCAGTCAAAAGATTGGACACACCTACTCTTTCAAGGGTTTTTCTTTATTTGTACTATTTTCTACATTGTAGAATAATAGTGAAAACATCAACACTATGAAATAAGACATATGGAATCATGTAGTAACCAAAAAAGTGTTAAAACAAATCTAAATATATTTTATATTTGAGACTCTTCAAAGTAGCCTCCCATTGCCTTGATGTCAGCTTTGCACACTCTTGGCATTCTCTCAACCAGATTCAGGTAGTCTACCTGGAATGCATTTTCAATTAACAGGTGTGCCTTGTTAAAAGTTCGTATGGAATTTCTTTCCTTCTTAATGCATTTGAGCCAATCAGTTGTGCTGTGACATAGTAGGAGTTGTATACAGAAGATAGCCCTAAGTCCATGTTATGGCAAGAACAGATCAAACAAGCAAAGATAAACAACAGTCCATCATTACTTTAATCATGAAGGTCAGTCATGAATCATGAAGGTCAGTCAATAAGAAACCTTTCAAGAAGATTTTTTTTTAGAATTCAAGGCACAAAGCAGCCAATAAGTGCTCAGCATATGTGTAAACTCCTTCAAGACTGTTGGAAAACCATTCCAGGTGAAGCTGGTTGACAGAATGCCAATAGTGTGCAAAGCTGTCAACTTTTTTTCTTTCTTCTTTGGTTACTACATGATTCCATATGTCTTATTTCATTGTTTTGAGGACTTCACTTTCATTCTACAATGTAGAATAAAGAAAAAACCTTGAATGAGTAGGTGTCCAAATGTTTGACTGGTACTCTATATATACAAAAGTATGTGGACACCCATTCAAATTTGTGGATTCAGCTATTTTCTTACTGAAGAGCTCAGTGACTTTAAATGTGGCACCGTCATAGGATGCCACATTTCCAACAAGTCAGTTCGTCAAATGTCTGCACTGCTAGAGCTGCCCAGCTTAACTGTAAGTGCTGTTATTGTGAAGTGGAAAGTCAAGGAGCAATAACGGCTCAGCCACGAAGTGCTATGCCATACAAGCTCACAGAATGGGACCAAATAAGGGTCTTGGGCAGTTTTTCATGGTTCGGGCTACACCCCTTAGTTCCAGTGAAGGGAAATCTTAACGCTACAGCTTACAAAGACATTCTAGACGATTCCGTGCTTCCAACTTTGTGGCAACAGTTTGGGGAAATCGCTTTCCTGTTTCAGCATGACAATGCCCCTGTGCACAAAGCGAGGTCCGTACAGAAATAGTTTGTCGAGATCGGTGTGGAAGATCTTGACTGTCCTGCACAGAGCCCTGAACTGAACCCCATCAAACACCTTTGAGATTAATTGGAACGCTGACTGCAAGGCAGGCCTAATCGCCCAACATCAGTGCCCAACCTCACTAATGCTCTTGTGGCTGAATGGAAGCAAGTCCCCATAGCAATGTTCCAACATCTAGTGGGAAGCCTTCCCTGAAAGTGGAGGCTATTATAGAAGCAATGGGGGACCAGCTCCATATTAATGCCCATTATTTTGGAGTGAGATGTGTCCACTGTGAAAGAAAAATTACATATTTACCTGATTTATTTGATATTATTGGTTAACAATTGAAATGTAACTATTAGCAAGACACTTCTGTCCTGCTAGTGTCTGTATTTTCATGGGCTCCACTCTAGTTCCCTGCAGCTAATCTGTGCACATGGTCACCAGGGATGGCTTGAGCTGACAAATGAGTTAAAGATTGCATTACATAGACAAGAATGTGTTTTACCAGGGATAGCTTAGGAGTAGAACAATCCTTCATCGTCTCAAAATCATCCTTGCGTCTTGGAAAATAAGCCAGGGTGGGGTTAAGACAACAACCCACTTGCAGTTAGACAGGATGAACCCAGAGTTGCTTATGATTCCCCAATCTGCATGGGATTGGTGGAACCAATCATGACTAAGCATTTTTAGTGTAAGCTATACGTATATAGTACTCTGCATTTGTGTAAAGGTTAGGTTACTTGGTCGACCAGCCTCATTATTGCAATAATTAATCGATGTTGAATAAAGGTGATGGTTTGAATAATTGTCCAAGTCTCTCTCAGTACTGAATTTTCCACGACACCACAAACCTTTAGTGCATACTGTATATATACTGCAATGGTTGCAGTTTGATTCTTCTCCCTGGCACTTATAAAGAGAAGAAAGTAAGTACATGTTCCCAGGTTTTTTCCTTGAAGAGAACTCCTCGGCCCTGTGAGTTATTGCATTACATAACCAAGGCTTCTCATTTCCTTTCTCTGCCTCCTCAGAGAAACCTGAGCTATCTAAAATGCATGGTAATGGTGGAGAATCTGGAGCACCATCATTATCAGACAAGAGGAAGTGCTGTATCACATGGCATGTGAATGGTAGTCTTCCTGCTTCTTAAAAAACATATACAAACGCTTTTCACTGTGTAGAACTCTCTCAGGTGGCTCTGTTTCCATTGCACGCATTGGTACACATCGGAACATAATTTTGCCACAGGACTTGACAAGGAAACCTTTTCTGTGTCAAGTCAGATTAGGATGAATTATTTTACCCATGCGAATAATGAGTCTATTCTTTTCCTTTTGTTTTACAGGTGTGACTCTTCTGGTGTTTGTTTCCCACGCTACTGGAGAGGGTGGTCCCATCTGGCAGGGGTTGAAGACCACTACAGCCACCTGAGAGGCAGTGGTGGAATCTGGAGTGTCCTGGTCCTCTTCTCTCAGACATTCCTCTGTACTGGGCTGCTTTAATGAGGTTAGGGTTCCCAGTAGCCTCCAACTGAAACACATTCAACAGTGTTTCCCCCAGTGGGTTCTCTGATAACCCACTCCACATCCCCTCGTCTGCCGGCATTATATAACTCTACCCACACACAGGCATAAGCTCAGACTTTTGCACTCACGTGCGAACACACATGCACACACTCACCCGAGTTTCCACACACACGGACACATGGGAGGCGCACACAATGTCACGGGCCAGGGCTTTGTTCTGGGGTCTGGGTCTGAGAGGCAGAGGTCAGCCCTGAGCCTCTATTTGCTCCATTGGGGGTAACAGTTGGGAAATGGGGGTGTATAATGGCAGCATGCTCTGAGGGCCAGGACCCCTCTGACTTTGGCCCTTCAGAGCCAGGCCGTCCACATGGTCACTACTTCATCATGTCAGTTTATCAGCTCTTTAAAAGAGAGACAGGAACTTCTTACGCACCACTCTGTCTCATTAGGATGACAGCCAGAGAGAAAACGTCATAATTCTGTTCAAGAATGCTTTTAAAAAGGCCAGTATCTATGGTAATCATTGTGCCAGTCATGGTGCTTGTAGGGTGTTGTCACCTTTGGTCCTAAATTGAGAATCCAAGTCCATTTAGTATCTACTGGAGGTGTAACTTAAAAATAAATCATTGCATGGGAAGATGGATTTATGTCATTTTCCAAGGTTGGTCCCGACCACACCAAACTCCCACAGCTTTCCTGTCCCAGCCACAGGACAGCGATGCAGATACAGGCCTACTGAGACCCAGGTCCCCTACATATTGTCCTATTTTAACTACACTTTAAAGGCTATTCCTGTGTTGAGGCCCATCTAGAGGTAGAAAATAAGCCACAGGGCTATAACAACTCTCTCAGATAGGCTAGAGATGGCTTTCTCCAGCTGCGTATACACTACATGATCAAAAGTATGTGGACACCCGCTCGTCAAACATCTCATTCCAAAATCATGGCCATTAGTATGGAGTTGGTCCCCTCTTTGCATCAAATGCTTGTCCTTCCACTAGAAGTGGAAACATTGTGGTGGGGACTTGCTTCCATTTAGCCACAAGAGCATTAGTGTGGTCGGGCACTGATATTGGGCGATTAGGCCTGGCTCGCAGTCAGCGTTCCAGTTCATTCCAAAGGTGTTTCGATGGGGTTGATATCACTTCACTATAACAGCACTTACAGTTGACCGGGTCAGCTTCAGCAGCGCAGAAATTTGACGAACTGACTTGTTGAAAAGGTGGCATCCTATGACAGTGCCACGTTGAATCTACGGCCAATGCTCGTCTATGGAGATTGCATGACTGGGTGCTTGATGTTATTCACCTGTCACCAATGGGTGTGGCTGAAATAGCAGAATCCACTAAGTTGAACGTGTGTCCACATACGTTTGTATATATAGTATATATCTTGAAATTACAGTAGATTGGAGAAAAAACTATGTTAGATTGAACAACCTATAAAAAACATTTCTCTCACGTTAGGAAATATTGTGTCTCTTTTAACGGCACAATCTTTCAACGCTCCTTAATCCCTGGAATGTGTCACTTTGTGTGGCTAGGTCCCTTTGTTCCCCTGCAGAAAGAGCCCTGCGGTGGAGTCACTAATGAGGGAAGGGACTTGAGAGCCAAGCTTTCCATTAGGGTTCCACCAAACGCCACTCTGCCCCAGCACTCTGGGCTGAGGTACTCAGCACTGGTATCAGACTGGGACCAGCAGTACTATGCTCATTAAGACTAGTTATTCCAGCGACAGGTGTGTTAATCCAGCAGGCCTGTAATGTGACCTCTGAACTCTAGCACAGTGTGGTGCTATATGGCCCCTCCTACTCACACCGGGGTTGTCACATCCGTTAGGAGCAGACGTGTCCCAGGCCTGCCACCGACACAGCCAGTCCCACTGGCTCACGCCTCACTGGGTTTTATAGGTATGGCAAGGCAGTATTGAAATCACACACTGTTGAGCTGTTCTGTACTGATTAAAAGTTCTGCAGAAGCTCTCAAGACATGAGGTCCCAGAAATGCTGTTATACGGACTCAGATTTAATTGTTTCTGTAAGTGATGTAACTTTTTTTAAATGACTCATATCACTTTGAACCGATAAGCAAACAAAGATGGCTTGTGATTCATGTCTACAAAACTGGAGGGACGAAAACCCTATTGCTTTGACTGACAGCATCACAACCACTGGTTCCACCAGTCATTCATTCTCTGGTCTACAGTAAACAATAGACATCTCAACAAACTCATCAACAAAGGCTATTTATTGTCATCGTAGAGGGGAGAGATGCTGGGGAAATTGTTGCAGTGTGATGCCAGCCATGAGAGGACAGCTGGAGATTAAAAGCCACGTGTTAGGATGACTTTCACATCTCTAATGTGCTGTTACATATGAATCAGCTTAACACAGTCTCTTACCTGGAGCAATTAGCACAGCTCCTATTTAGAATGCAACACTCCCCATTTACAATGACTGAATGTCAACTGCAGCAGATCCCCTTGACTACCCCGCTGCAGGGAAACTAGCGTCATCAGAGTGCCAAGTGGTGCTCACCTGATGTAACCTGCACTTACAAGTTTGAACGCTCCCGATTACCACCCCAAAGTCTCTCACTCAATGCTTGATTTAATGAATCAACTGCACATGCTGCTGACAGATGACAGCTAAAACACAGGCCACGACAAGGTGAGGGCCAACCAAAACACAGACACCGCTTGGTTTCACGGCCGTGACTCATTCTCGCCATTGTCTTGACTGACACCCTCCCCTTGCTGCCTCAGGGGTCTCATTGTTTCGCCGTATTTAGTATTGGAGCACTGACTTGGAGCACTGACAATGTAGGGCCCCCGGGGCGGAAGGGAGGAGCAGCACCTGCAACGCTGGAGGTCGTGTCCCAGGCTGTGGCCTCATTCACTGGGCAGCTCTGGTCAGGGCAGTGGGTGCAGACCCAGAGGTCAGGCTACTGAATTAAATGGAGAATAGTGTTTATGGGGGTATTTTAGAGCTCACTATAAACCAGCCTCCAAGCTTGTGAGCAACCCAGAGTTTACCTCAAATGCTAAACACAGAGGACCTCTTTCAAATGAGCAGCATTGAAGGCAGGTTAAGGAAATAATGTTTTCTTCCACAAACTCTCTCTGTGGTCACTCTCCATTCTCCTGTAAATGTAATCTGTGATTAGTACACTAGACCCTACTAAGTCACTGTGTGGTCGCCCAGCCTTCCATGGCAGTGGGCAGCATGCTCTGAAGCGGTTAAGACCCTTAAGATTATTAGTGTTTGTGTGACTGCCACTGTGCAGAAAAGCAAATAAGGCTTTACTGCCATGAGCTGAGAGAGGAGCTAAATCTTTGTTTTCCCCAAATGTAATAATCCTGAACATGACCCCTAGCGTCCTGCTCCTCATTTAGGACATTTCCGCCACTCATCAACTCTGGCATGGGAACAAGCGGGAATGTCAGGTATGTGCCCTGTTTCGGAAGAGGCCAGCTCTGGATGTTTTGTCTGTGCTCACAGACGTGTGTCTGCTATGGTGAGAGAGTGTTACTGCCTGTGCCAAAAGAAAAAATACACCTGCATGCATATGTTCAATCATGCAGAAGGAAGGGTAGTACTGATCTTAGTTGAGAAGTATTTGATCATTTTTAACCCCACAAGTCTTTCCTGACCTTGACCTAACAAGGAAATACTCCAGGCCCTATTCATGTTTCATCATTATTGCGTTACCCTATTCACTGGGGTTGTCAGACTGCCAAAGTGTTGAATGTTGAGAATATTGCAGACCGGAGTTACAGATCAGATTTAAATACTGGAACACATCCAGTATGTTTTTGTATGCACGCCTGAGGCAGCTTGTAGGCTTTTGCTCTGGCTCACCCAATGACACTACCTAGTTTCTTTGATGTGTACAACAAGGCTAAAGGGCTCATCTGCTATGGCCATTCTTTGCTAGCATGATCAAATACTCCAAAAAATAACAAAAGCTATCCCCGCCTCTTTGGAAAACGAGTTCTGCTCCAGAAGCTTCTGTAGAGACTCCCGAGTTCAGCGTTCAGCTGCAACATGGATTCTCTTTGATGGACTGTTGTCTGATTAAAGACTTCATACATTGACAGCCCATATGCACTGTCACTGAGAGAATAGTGGTGTAAGGATTTGCTCAATAACCAAGGAGGAAGATATATGTGTAACAGACTGGTAACCACACCTATGGGTGAAGAAAGGTTGATTGTAGCCAATTTACAGCTGAGCATTTGGTTGAATTATCTCCTCCAATAACACACAGGTGTACTCTTATCATGCATAACAGAGGATTCCACGGGTGCACTTGGTATAAGTTACAGAAAAACGCATGAACATTTCTGGGTGTTTCTCAACCTCACAGAATGATCTTCCTCTCCATAATAAAAGTGGAGGGACTCTGTCCGGGGGCAGAATTCACAAGATCTTGCACCTGAACAATTGCTGTCGCCCCCATGTTTATCACTTGATGGGGGAAAGTTTGGTTTCACTCACAATGGCATTGTATCATGTTGCAAAGATTTTTTTGGAGCACATTCTTTTAGCGTTCAGGCACATTGACAATGTGCAGGTAGGGTTGAAATAGGATCCCAAAATGGTGGATGTGGTACCTTTTTTACGATGTTAAAGTTAAACACTAATGCGGCAATAAAAATGTCTTTACCTTTGATGATTTCCAGTGAAAATGTCCTTGTTGCTTTTGTATTGTGGTTGCAGATACTGGGGACACTCATCCCCCAAAGGTCTATTTCAGAAAGACGCAAGAGGGACAGGCTTACAATGGATAGGCTGAGAGTTTCAACATTATAAAACACTTTGTATGCACAGTGTACAATAGATGTTAGCTAACACATCACTTCTCACTTCTGAGACTTATGTTTTGCTGTACATTGTCCCTGTTTCAAATAAGGGCAGTAATAAAAAATTTAAAACAGACTTCCAAAATTACTGGGATTTGCTTGAGGCAAGTTTCCACAGATGGGGAAAGCATAATCAAGCAAAGAAATCATAACTGCACTTGGGCGGAAAAGCATTTGTTATGACACTACTTAAGTGTCCTACTTACAGACTAGGGTTGCAAAGTTACCTGTAATTTACCAAAGTTAACAGAATCTTCAGTAATCTATGGTAACTTTGCTAATTTATATATTATACATGTTATATTTGTCCATGGATTTGTAGTGGATAGGCTAATAGAGGAAATAGCCTTATTAATGGCAAAACATTTACAACAAAGACATATGGACATAGTAAAATAAATAAAAGTGTGTAAAAAAATAAGCAAATATATATTTTATGTTGAAAGCCTTATATTGAACACCAGTGGTATTCACTAAGTTGATGGTTTATATTTAGGATAAAGTTTTACAGCTTTGCCATTCAATGTTGTATTTTAAAATCATCTTATTCTATTATTGTATATATTGTACATGTGATAAGGCCACACAGAGGGCCAGAAATAATAACGTACACCTGTGATAATCTGAATTACCCAAAAAGGCCAGTAGATGCATTTTTATAAAATTACCCAAAAACCTTGAAAGCTACCAAAATTCTGGTAGTTTACTGGTAAATTTTGAAAGTTTCTGGTAATATACATTCCCTTTGCAACCCTATTACACCTGTTTCTCTAATCAGGTGAGAGAACTAAGCCAGGAATAGTTGAACAAATCCTTGCGTGTGTAGGTGATTAGTGTTATTATAGAGAGGTCACAGGTCCAAGTCAAACCCCTGGAGCGACACACACTCTCCTGTACCTTTTCTAACCAGGTGCAGACCTCACCAAGTCTCTGTAGAGGAGCATGGGGACAAGGGAAATATCAGTCATTAGCATGAATATACCCTCTTATTACAGGAGAAAATCATATCTTTCAGCTGCTTGAAAATATTAGCTATGCATTTTGGATATATTTTCCCCTGACACCTGTGTATTGATCGATCATTTTTAGTTTCAGAATGAGGCAGGACTGGCTGGGTATCGTGCATGCAACAAGAAAGCAAATGTAAACAAGTGAATATACAGTGGGGCAAAAAAGTATTTAGTCAGCCACCAATTGTGCAAGTTCTCCGACTTAAAAGATGAGAGAGGCCTGTAATTTTCATCATAGGTACACTTCAACTATGACAGACAAAATGAGAAAAAAAAATCCAGAAAATCACATTGTAGGATTTTTTATGAATTTATTTGCAAATTATGGTGGAAAGAAACTTTTTTTATTGACCAAATACTTCTCAATACTTTGTTATATACCCTTTCTTGGCAATGACAGAGGTCAAACGTTTTCTGTAAGTCTTCACAAGGTTTTCACACACTGTTGCTGGTATTTTGGCCCATTCCTCCATGCAGATCTCCTCTAGAGCAGTGATGTTTTGGGGCTGTTGCTGGGCAACACGGACTTTCAACTCCCTCCAAAGATTTTCTATGGGGTTGAGATCTGGAGACTGGCTAGGCCACTCCAGGACCTTGAAATGCTTCTTACGAAGCCACTCCTTCGTTGCCCGGGCGGTGTGTTTGGGATCATTGTCATGCTCAAAGACCCAACCACGTTTCATCTTCAATGGCCTTGCTGATGGAAGGAGGTTTTCACTCAAAATCTCACGATACATGGCCCCATTCATTCTTTCCTTTACACGGATCAGTCGTCCTGGTCCCTTTGCAGAAAAACAGCCCCAAAGCATGATGTTTCCACCCCCATGCTTCACAGTAGGTATGGTGTTCTTTGGATGCAACTCAGCATTCTTTGTCCTCCAAACACGACGAGTTGAGTTTTTACCAAAAAGTTATATTTTGGTTTCATCTGACCATATGGCATTCTCCCAATCTTCTTCTGGATCATCCAAATGCTCTCTAGCAAACATCAGACGGGCCTGGACGTGTACTGGCTTAAGCAGGGGGACACGTCTGGCACTGCAGGATTTGAGTCCCTGGCGGCGTAGTGTGTTACTGATGGTAGGCTTTGTTACTTTGATCCCAGCTCTCTGCAGGTCATTCACTAGGTCCCCCCGTGTGGTTCTGGGATTTTTGCTCACTGTTCTTGTGATCATTTTGACCCCACGGGGTGAGATCTTGTGTGGAGCCCCAGATCGAGGGAGATTATCAATGGTCTTGTATGTCTTCCATTTCCTAATAATTGCTCCCACAGTTGATTTCTTCAAACCAAGCTGCTTACCTATTGCAGATTCAGTCTTCCCAGCCTGGTGCAGATCTACAATTTTGTTTCTGGTCTCCTTTAACAGCTCTCTTGGCCATAGTGGAGTTTGGAGTGTGACTGTTTGAGGTTGTGGACAGGTGTCTTTTATACTGATAACAAGTTCAAACAGGTGCCATTAATACAGGTAACGAGTGGAGGACAGAGGAGCCTCTTAAAAAAGAAGTTACAGGTCTGTGAGAGCCAGAAATCTTGCTTGTTTGTAGGTGACCAAATACTTATTTTCCACCATAATTTGCAAATAAATTCATAAAAAATCCTATAATGTGATTTTCTGTATTTATTTTCATTTTCTGTCATAGTTGAAGTGTACCTATGATGAAAATTACAGGCCTCTCACATCTTTTTAAGTGGGAGAACTTGCACAATTGGTGGCTGACTAAATACTTTTTTGCCCCACTGTAGATACAGAAACAGTTGTTCTACAATTCAGATAAGTTGTAAAGCAGTGCTCAGAGAGATAATCATAATCCTGGGTGTTAAGAGACCCACACGGCTGAAGTCCTTAGAGTTGAAGGATGGGTACGGCCAACCAGAGAACACCTGTTATTACTGGAGCAATATGCTAAAGCATCGCAGAACAATAAAGGAATAGCAGAACATAAATACCTTTACAGTAATGGTTATTTGACTAAATGCACGCTTCAGTAATGACAGCCAGTACACAGTGCAGCAGTAACACCACTGGATACTGGTCTTCAGTGACCCCTTCATGACCCCTTCCTAAGCAGCTCTATGGCCTCTCTCATGGTCCTGTTATTGGTGGCTTAACTGAAGCTCTGCCCTGGTCTGTGGATATTCTTTCAGGATCTTATCTGGTCAAAACAACCATGTCTGTTGGTACGTGGGGAAACCGTGGAGACACAATAAAACGCCCTTGTGGTATCAAACATCCTGAGTCAAATCCACTTGTTGGGACACAGAGTGTGAGGCTGCAGCTGCCGGTGAGGGACAGACTAAACAGACACATGGTCACCTGAGTCAGTGCTCTCGCTCATATACTAGGGTGTGAGTTCCTCCAGTGTCAGCTACCGCAGCTATGATGGTGGCTAGTTGCATATCCTTCCTGCCAACAGTGCGTGGTGAACGTAGCAGACAGACACATGCATCAGCCCTGACAAATCTGAGATGTGTGATAGTGGTGGAGCACCTCTCCAAGCAGAGCCCACAACGCATTGTTCACATAAACAACAGAGACATGGCTTCAAACCTGTAGTGAACATTGTAATGTGATTTACTCTGGCATGTTCTCACCTCCTTAACACCACCACCTCATACCCACCTCATGCCTGGATCATGTTTCTTCTTCCTCAAACCTGGAGGGAAGATAAAGTCATTCCGCTTTACTGGTTCTAACAGCTGACCAATCAGTCTACTTCTGGCTTTTGGCAAACTGTTGGAGCAGCAGATACAATGTTATTTCTCTATGAACAAATTAACAACAGACTTTCAGCATGTCTATCGAGAAAGTCACTGAACATGTACTGCACTGACACAAATGACTGATGACTGGCTGAAAGAAATTGATATTAAAGAAGATTGTGGGGGCTGTTCGTCCTCAGTGCAGCCTTTGATATTGTTGACCATAATATGTCACAGGAAAAATGTATGTGTTATGGCTTTATACTCTCTGCCATATTGTGGATCGAACGCTACACAGAGAGCTAGAGAGTTAGTTTCAGAATGGGTGGTCAGTAATAAATTAGTCCTGAGACTATATTAGTCCTATATTAGTCCTGAGACTAAGAGCATAGTATTTGAAACAAATCAATTCCTAAGGTCTAGACCTCAGCTGGATCTGATAACGGAAAGTGTGGCTATTAAGTGAGTTGAGGAGACTAAATTACTTGGTGCTACCTTAGATTGTAAACTGTCATGGTCAAAGCATATTCACTCAATGGTTGTAAAGATGGGAAGAGGTCTGTCTGTGATAAAGAGATGCTCAGCATTCTTAAAACCACACTCAGTCAAACAAGTCCTACAGGCTCTAGTTTTATCCTATCTTGACTACTGTAAGACCTTTAAGTCTTTACTGAAGACTCATCTCTTCAGTGGGTCATATGATTGAGTGTAGTCTGGCCCAGGAGTGTGAAGGTGAATGGAAAGGCTCTGGAGCAACGAACCGCCCTTGCTGTCTCTGCCTGGCCAGTTCCCCTCTTTCCACTGGGATTCTCTGCCTCTAACCCTATTACAGGGGCTGAGTCACTGGCTTACTATGGCTCTTTCATACCGTCCCTAGAAGGGGTGCGTCACTTGAGTGGGTTGAGTCACTGATGTGATCTTCCTGTCTGGGTTGGCGCCCCCCTTGGGTTGTGCCGTGGCGGAGATCTTTGTGGGCTATACTCGGCCTTGTCTCAGGATGGTAAGTTGGTGGTTGAAGATATCCCTCTAGTGGTGTGGGGGCTGTGTTTTGGCAAAGTGGGTGGGGTTATATCCTTCCTGTTTGGCCCTGTCCGGGGGTGTCATCGGATGGGGCCACAGTGTCTCCTGACCCATCCTGTCTCAGCCTCCAGTATTTATGCTGCAGTAGTTTATGTGTCGGGGGGCTAGGGTCAGTTTGTTATATCTGGAGTACTTCTCCTGTCCAATCCGGAGTCCTGTGTGAATTTAAGTATGCTCTCTCTAATTCTCTCTTTCTTTCTCTCTCTCGGAGGACCTGAGCCCTAGGACCATGCCTCAGGACCACCTGGCATGATGACTCCTTGCTGTCCCCAGTCCACCTGGCTGTGCTGCTGCTCCAGTTTCAATTGTTCTGCTTGTGATTATTATTATTTGACCATGCTGGTCATTTATGAACATTTGAACATCTTGGCCATGTTCTGTTATAATCTCCACCCGACACAGCCAGAAGAGGACTGGCCACCCCACATAGCCTGGTTCCTCTCTAGGTTTCTTCCTAGATTTTGGCCTTTCTTGGGAGTTTTTCCTAGCCACCGTGCTTCCACACCTGCATTGCTTGCTGTTTGGGGTTTTAGGCTGGGTTTCTGTACAGCACTTTGAGATATCAGCTGATGTACGAAGGGCTATATAAATACATTTGATTTGATAGGGCCAAGTGCTGCAAAGAAAGACATAATAAAGCTACAGAGGGCCCAAAACAGAACAGCACGTCTTGCCCTGCATTGTTCACATAGAGCTAATGTCAACAAAATGCATGTTGACCTTTCCTGGCTCAAAGTAGAGGAGAGATTGTCTGCATCACTTCTCGTTTTGTAAGAAATATTATTGTGTTAAAAACTCCAAACTGCCTATTCAATCAACTAACATACAGCTCTGAAAGACATTCATACTCCGCAAGACATGCAACCGGAATTCTCTTCACAGTCCTTATAGCCAAAACAAATACAAGGCAACGCACAGTAATATATTGAGCCATGATAGCATGGACCTCCCTACCATCTCAAATCACTCAAGCAAGCAGCAAAAGCAGCTTTAAAAATGGAATGAAACAGCACATCACAGCACAACACCTCTGACCTAAATAGCTTGTAGCATCTCCCCCCCGAGCAGATCTGGTGTTTGGGTTAAAATGAAAGATAAGATATGCCCTTGGCATTAGGATATCAGGGCCTGCTTAGAGAAAACATGTAAGCAAAGCCTCAGTAGGGTAAGGACTTCAGTCATGCTCTGTATGATATGATAGTCTGCTCAGCTCACTGACTAAATTCAAGGCCTGGTTATAATGTTCATGCATGTTGCATTTTACTCCAGGAAATCCATTATGGATGGTAACTGTAAAAAGTCTATACTTTACCCCAATGTACCCATTACTGGCGCTAACTACAATAGCTATGGAAACAAGGCAGCTTTATTCACGTCAGGGGGATTTATCGAAACAAGGTTGCTGAGTGTATGCCTAATTGCAACACACCTCCTTGTTATTGCATTTCCATTGTCATTTGTGTGTGTTGCACTTGTATTCAGTAGCGTCTATGAATAACATGATTATGAAAACATAAATGTATGAAAGTGTGTATACTTTTTTATGTACATTATGTAGTTCTGTCCTTGTGATGTACCTGTCTATAAAATGTTATGTATTATGTCATGTCTTATGTTTTGTGTGAACCCCAGGAAGAGTGGCTGCTGATTTAGCAGTAGCTAATAGGGATTGTGATATAATACTAAAATACTAAAAATACCACTCACACACACAGACACACACATACAGTATTTCTCAAATAAATAACATACGGATTATACACACAGAGTTATGACATGACGTCAGTGAAATGACGTTGCCACGAGTAGCACCACAGATATTGAGATGAGTGAGATGCAAGACTTCGCTTTCACAAAGTCACACACAGTCTGTACACATGTGCATGGGTTCACTTCACGCTTTTTTACAGATCAAATCAAATCAAATTTATTTATATAGCCATTCGTACATCAGCTGATATCTCAAAGTGCTGTACAGAAACCCAGCCTAAAACCCCAAACAGCAAGCAATGCAGGTGTAGAAGCACGGTGGCTAGGAAAAACTCCCTAGAAAGGCCAAAATCTAGGAAGAAACCTAGAGAGGAACCAGGCTATGTGGGGTGGCCAGTCCTCTTCTGGCTGTGCCGGGTGGAGATTATAACAGAACATGGCCAAGATGTTCAAATGTTCATAAATGACCAGCATGGTCGTATAATAATAAGGCAGAACAGTTGAAACTGGAGCAGCAGCACGGCCAGGTGGACTGGGGACAGCAAG
This sequence comes from Oncorhynchus kisutch, assembly GCF_002021735.2. Taxonomy (NCBI): domain Eukaryota; kingdom Metazoa; phylum Chordata; class Actinopteri; order Salmoniformes; family Salmonidae; genus Oncorhynchus; species Oncorhynchus kisutch. The sequence goes on along the minus strand of NC_034181.2, from coordinate 65,144,707 downwards.
GAGTCATCATGTCAGGTAATCCTGGGGCATGGTCCTAGGGCTCAGGTCCTCCGAGAGAGAGAAAGAAAGAGAGAAGGAGAGAATTAGAGAACGCACACTTAGATTCACACAGGACACCGAATAGGACAGGAGAAGTACTCCAGATATAACAAATTGACCCTAGCCCCCCGACACATAAATTACTGCAGCATAAATACTGGAGGCTGAGACAGGAGGGGTCAGGAGACACTGTGGACCAATCCGAGGACACCCCCGGACAGGGCCAAACAGGAAGGATATGTTTTTGAATTATGAATTATGTTTTTTAGCCTTTGCAAACTTTGTGTGCTTGTGTGACCTTTCCCCTTCTTACAGTGTGGTAGCCAGGGCACAAAAACAGAGGAGAAGTTGATTCTCCTGCTTAAGAGCTCGTGGAAATTGACCCTCTATGCTGTTTACTTTCGGCATCTACGTAATATCACTGAGTCAACCTACAGCTTAAACTATAGCTTAAAATTTTACAGCGTCTGAGGCAGATGATCACACCAACCTGCTAATTAGAAAGTAAATACCACAGATTTTCAACATGTTTTGCAAAGAGTGTTGGGGACAAATAACTTTACAAGCATTAACTGAAAACACATGTTGGACAGAAGTGTATTGCAATCACCAATCACCATTGCTAGACAGCCATTATGGGGTATTGCGTGTAGGCCAATGACACATTTCACTTTCATCCATTTTAAATTCAGGTTGTGACACAACAAAATGTGGAAGTCAAGGGGTGTGAATACTTTTTGAATACTTTCTGAAGGTACTGCAGGCTCCAGATATATGCCTGCAGTAGACTTAAATAGTTTAGTCAACACAACAGTCTGGTTAACACAAATGGAAACCAGTAAACAACTCTATGTACCACCACAGTGACATGCTTAACCTTTGGAGACAGCTCTGACCTCTAACCCTGGACCATACCACAGGCACCAACAAATAACAATCTCTAAAATCACACCTGATTATTACATGAGATTGCATAACAATGTGAAATACTCATCATAGAAAACAGTTACACTGCCTTTACTTTGTCTGGGGATCTGAGGTCCTCAGTCTCAGAACATGTTTTTTGTGTGTGTTTATGGACCTCACTTGCTCTTCATGGGTGGGGGTTTATAGGACTTGCCCTCTCTTTAAACAGTCAAAGCACATGCTTTTGCAGCTCAAGACACAGATGAACACAAACCTTCCTCTCAGACGAGCCTTGATGTATTTGTCATGTCACAGAGCATAGGGACCCGCAAAACAGCAGTCTCAACGTCAACAGTGAAGAGGCGACTCCGTTATGCTGGCCTTCTAGGCAGAGTTGCAAAGAAAAAGCTATATCTCAGACTGGCCAATAAAAATAAAAGATTAAGATGGAAAAAATAACACAGACACTGGACAGAGGAACTGCCTAGAAGGCCAGCATCCTGGAGTCGCTTCACTGTTGACGTTGAGACTGGTGTTTTGAGCGGTACTATTTAATGAAGTGGCCAGTTGAGGGCTTGTGAGGCGTCTGTTTCTCGAACTCTAATGTACTTGTCCTCTTGCTCAGTTGTGCACTGGGGTCACCCTCCCGCTCTCTTTCTATTCTGGTTAGAGCCAGTTTGCAATGTTCTGTGAAGGGAGTAGTGTACAGCATTGTAAGAGATCTTTAGTTTCTTGCCAATTTCTCGCATGGAATAGCTTTCATTTCTCAGAACGAGAATAGACTGATGAGTTTCAGAAGAAAGTTTTGTTTCTGGCCATTTTTAGCCTGTAATCGAACCCACAAATGATGATGCTCCAGATACTCAACTAATCTAAAGGAGGCCAGTTTTATTGCTTCTTTAATCAGCATAACAGTTTTCAACTGTGCTAACATAATTGCAAAAGGGTTTTCTAATGATCAATTAGCCTTTTAAAATGATAACTTGGAATAGCTAACACAACGAGCCATTGGAACACAGGTGTGATGGTTGCTGATAATGAGCCTCTGTGCGCCTATGTAGATATTCCATAAAAAATCTGCGGTTTCTAGCGACAATAGTCATTTACAACATTAAACAATGTCTACACTGTATTTCTGATCAATTTGATGTTATTTTAATGGACAAAAAATATGGTTTTCTTAAAAAAAAACAAGGACATTTCTAAGTGATCCCAAACTTTTGAACGGTAGTGTATGTCACAATATAATACTCACATTGTACAAGAAACTGACCCACAGGCTTATAACTTATAACTTAACAGACTGATTATTTTTTTTTTTCTACTTCAATGTATTGAGGCATTTTATTGCAGAAGCCTTCAGAAGATGTTATTTTCAGTATTATGGAATGACACAGTGTGAATGCCTGGTTATTCTTTAAAAGTGCCTTCCTCACCATCTTAAATAAGCATGCCCCATTCAAAAAATGTAGAACCAGGAACAGATATAGCCCTTGGTTCTCTCCAAACCTGACTGCCCTTGACCAGCACAAAAACATCCTGTGGCATTCTGCATTCGCATCGAATAGCCCCCATGATATGCAACTTTTCAGGGAAGTTTAGGAACCAATTTACACAGGCAGTTTGGAAAGCTAAGGTTAGCTTTTTCAAGCAGAAAATTGCATCATGTAGCACAAACTCCAAAAAGTTCTGGGACACTGTAATGTCCATGGAGAATAAGAGCACCTCCTCCCAGCTGCCCACTGCACTGAGGCTAGGAAACACTGTCACCACTGATAAATCCACTGTAATTGAGAATTTCAATAACTCTTTTTCTACAGCTGGCCATGCTTTCCACCTGGCTACCCCTACCCCGGTCAACAGCCCTGCACCCTCCACAGCAACCCACCCAAGCCTCCCCCATTTCTCCTTCACCCAAATCTAGATAGCTGATGTTCTGAAAGAGCTGCAAAATCTGGACTCTTACAAATCAGCCGGGCTAGACAATCTGGACCCTCTATAAAATGATCTGCCGAAATTGTTGCAACCCCCATTACTAGCCTGTTCAACCTCTCTTTCGTATTGTCTGAGATTCCCAAAGATTGGAAAGCAGCTGCGGTCATCCGCCTCTTCAAAGGGGGGGACACTCTAGACCCAAACTGCTACAGACCTATATCTATCCTACCGTGCCTTTCTAAGGTCTTCGAAAGCCAAGTTAACAAACAGATTACCGACCATATCGAATCCCACCGTACCATCTCCGCTATGCAATCTGGTTTCAGAGCTGGTCATGGGTGCACCTCAGCCACGCTCAAGGTCCTAAACAATATCATAACCGCCATCGATAAGAGACAATACTGTGCAGCCGTATTCATCGACCTGGCCAAGGCTTTCAACTCTGTCAATCACCACATTCTTATCGGCAGACTCAACAGCCTTGGATTCTCAAATGACTGCCTCGCCTGGTTCACAAACTACTTCTCAGACAGAGTTCAGTGTGTCAAATCGGAGGGCCTGTTGTCCGGACCTCTGGCAGTCTCTATGAGAGTACCACAGGGTTCAATTTTCGGGCCGACTCGCTTCTCTGTATACATCAATGATGTCGCTCTTGCTGCTGGTGATTCTCTGATCCACCTCTACGCAGATGACACCATTCTGTATACTTCTGGCCCTTCTTTGGACACTCTGTTAACTAACCTTCAGACAAGCTTCAATGCCTAATACAACTCTCCTTCTGTGGCCTCCAACTGCTCTTAAATGCTAGTAAAACTAAATGCATGCTCTTCAACCGATCGCTGCCCGTATCCGCCTGCCCGCCCGTCTGACTAACATCACTACTCTGGACGGTTCTGACTTAGAATATGTGGACAACTACAAATACCTAGGAGTCTGGTTAGACTGTAAACTCTCCTTCCAGACTCACATTAAACATCTCCAATCCAAAATTTAATCTAGAATTGGCTTCTTATTTCGCAACAAAGCATCCTTCACTCACGCTGCCAAGCATACCCTAGTAAAACTGACTATCCTACTGATCCTCGACTTCGGCGATATCATTTACAAATAGCCTCCAACACTCTACTCAACAAATTGGATGCAGTCTATCACAGTGCCATCCGTTTTGTCACCAAGCCCCATATACTACCCACCACTGCGACCTGTACCCTCTCATTTGCTGGCCCTCGCTTCATATTCGTTGCCAAACCCACTGGCTCCAGGTCATCTACAAGTCTTTGCTAGGTAAAGCCCCGCCTCATCTCAGCTCACCATAGCAGCACCCACCCGTAGCATGCGCTCCAGCAGGTATATCTCACTGGTCACCCCCAAAGCCAATTCCTCCTTTGGCCGCCTTTCCTTCCAGTTCTCTGCTGCCAATGACTGGAATAAACTGTAAAAATCACTGAAGCTGGAGACGCATATCTCCCTCACTAGCTTTAAGCACAAGCTATCAGAGCAGCTCACAGATCACTGCACCTGTACATAGCCCATCTGTAAATAGCCCATCCAACTACCTCACCCCCATACTGTATTTATTTATTTATCTTGCTGCTTTGCACCCCAGTATCTCTACTTGCACATCTACCATTCCACTGTTTCATTGCTATATTGTAATTACTTCGCCACCGTGGCCTATTTTGTTGCCTTACCTCCCTTACCTCATTTGCACACAATGTATATAGACTGTTTATTCCATGTGTAATTCTGTGTTGTTGTGTGTGTCGAACTGCTTTGCTTTTTCTTGGCCAGGTGGCAGTTGAAAATGAGAGCTTGTTTCTCAACTAGGCTACCTGGTTAAATAAAGGTGAAATAACAAACATTTTAAAAACTGTGGAATGATGTTGGTGTTCCAAAATTCATATTGAGCTGTCATCATGGCTGCTCCTTGGAGAAGCTGCCTTTGCTTCAACTCTATTCTCAGTGCAGTGGAATGGCACTTCTGTTCAGTTTCCTCCACGTTGAACCTTCATTTGAATGTTTATTCTGACTAGTCTCTTAAGCCATTCAAATGAGCCCTTTCCTGAAGAGGTTCTCCCCATAGAGGTGTTCCCACGCTTAAAAATAACACAATGCATCTGCAACTGGGTAACAAAGGGGATAAATCAAGACCTTCTGCCTCCCACAGATGGACAGGCCCCTGTTGACAATGGCATGCCAAATATTATTTACAGACGACAAATCGGACCCCGCTGCTCCCTCCTAAAGGGCTCTATTTGAGAGTAGGCTGAAAGCTCTTTAGCAGCCATGAGAAAACATCTGAGTTGAAGTTTGTGTTGCTTGTTAGGGAAGCCAGGAGAGCCAGGAGCCTGGGGCCTCTCAATGGCGGGGGGACACGCTGAGCCTGGGGCCTCAGTGGCAGGGGGACACGCCACACACAGTCTCCATCTCTCGCTCTCTGTCTCTCGCTCGCGTCTCTCGCTCTATGGCTGTATTGTTGGAGTCTTTCCAATGCCTGCCTGGTGGATTTAAGACCCAGCTGCTCCTGGGTTTGGGGGTGGGGCAGACAGTGCTGTTGGCGTCATAGAGAGGATCTGACATGCATGTCATGCTCAGACCACCAAAATCTCTGGTATGGCTGGTTGGCAAAGGCTCCATCTTCCCAAACATTGAGACTGACCACAGAACATAGTCAAGTTTAATAGGTAGGTGTTACATTCTCAGGCATCCTCAGACTTCTGGTGCGACGCTCCTACAGTAAATACACAGCATAGTTTCCAATAGGCTGAGACAAAGGTAGGCTGCTAGCTAGAGAGTCACATGTAGCTAACCCAAGCCCCCAATTCTTCAGTTGCTCTCATAACTGTCTGAAGTTTCATCTGAGCGAGGCTGTTGGGAACAAATAAGGGCTTTGTTCTCTGTAATGGGAACCATGTAGGTGCATTCAAGCACACACACATTCCCAGATACTCATGTCTTCTTACAAACATACTAGTTTCTCATATTTCTCCAAACTATTTCAGATAGTTTACCTTACAAATATGTTTTGATCACACATCACCTATCCATGAAAAGTCTCGCTCTGCGATAGAACACAGGTATGTGGAATTGGACATGCTTCAAATAGAAAGTGACTGATAGGAAACTGTTGGATATCCGATGGGCATACTCTGAAAGAGGGACATCTAGAACTTGTTTCCTGCGGGCTCGAGAAACAGAGAAACCATTGGACTCCACCAAGCAGTCTATGTTGCTGTGTCAAAATATATTCTCCCATGACAAAATCTAATTTGACTCGGTTAGACTGTTTGGATATCCATATAAACACATGATAATAAAGCCCAGTTGCTCACAGCTTCACATAACAGATTTGATATAACAACTCTTTATGAATATGTAAGAGTCTGGTTGTACTGTTTTGATGGATGGTTCAATGAGGGAATCTGCTCCATCTGTGAGAGAGGAAGGTCCTGCTGGGTAAATGCCCCAGATATGCCTTCACTACGGCAACCAATTCATCCATCTAGTCTACATTGACGCACGGGTGGGCGACTGTTGATAACACCCCAGACACATCCCAGCAGCCCTCACTGGAAAATAAGGAACTGGATAAGAAAGCTTGGCTAGAGCCAGGATATCAACCACAGTTCCCACTGGTGCCTAATCTATGCCTATTGTCAGTTCAGCTAAATGAATGGTGTGTTCACTCAACTTGTTCTAGCTGTAAATTCTTGACGTTAGCCATGTAGATTTGAACCCTTTTGTTATGAATCCCACTGCATCCCACTGCTGGCTTGCTTCTGAAGCTAAGCAGGGTTGGTCCTGGTCAGTCCCTGGATGGGAGACCAGATGCTGCTGGAAGTGGTGTTGGAGGGCCAGTAGGAGGCAACCTTTCCTATGGTCTAAAATTGGGGACATTGCCCTGTGTAGGATGCCCTATTTTTCGGATGGGACGTTAAATGGGTGTCCTGCCTCTCTGTGGTCACTTAAAGATCCCATGGCACTTATCGTAAGAGTAGGGGTGTTATCCCTGCTGCTCTGGCTAAATTCCCAATCTGGCCTTCATACCATCATGGCCACCTAATTATCCCCAGCTTACAATTGGTTAATTCACCCCCCCTCTCAACTGTAACTATTCCCCAGGTTGTTGCTGTAAATGAGAATGTCTTCTCAGTCAACTTACCTGGTAAAATAAGGGTTAAATAAATCAAATCAAATGTGCTGATACATAACAAAAGGTTGGTAAATCATGTCAACGGTCATAATGGGTCAACGAACTGGGTCAAAAGGCACCTGTGGAAGGATTCAGTAGCTCTTAATCTAAATGTAACTGTGGACTGCCTGAACACAGAACCATAAGCCAAGGCCTAATCGTCCTCCTCTGCTGTCTGTTGACTTGTAAAAAAAGACATTGATGAAGTTCTAACCTAGAGAGTGTCCACATCTTCCAGACCCATACTGGTGTTGTTCGTGTATGATTCTGAAGTGAATAATGAAACAATACATATACACTTGTGAGCTACCTTAAAGGCCCAGTGCAGTTAAAAACGTGATTTTGCTGTGTTTTATATATATTTCCACACTATGAGGCTGGAATATGCACACTCACAGGGCCCCGCACACTCACACACACTGTCACTCCAACGCACACACAAACACTTGCTCCATAATTTGCTCACACACACATAGTATGCACATACATTAATACTGACTGAGGGACACACACACACCCACTCACATACAAGCTGCTGCTACTCTGTTTATCTTATATCCTGTTGCCTAGTCACCTTACCCCTATACATATCTACCTCTATCACTCTGGTATCCCTTCACATTGTAAATATGGTACTGGAAGTGACCCTGTATATAGTATGTTTGCTTACTTACTTTTTTGTGTTCTTATATCTTATTCTTATTTATTGTGTGTTTTTGTTCTACCTTGCATTTTTTTGTAGTACATTGTTATTGATCACTGCATTGTTGTTGTTTTTTGAATTTGCAGGAAAGGCATTTCACTGTATACTGCATGTGACGGTAAAACTTGAAACTTATTGTGAAAATTATGATAATGGCCTTTTAGCGTAAGAACTGTTTGAAAAGACCAATCTGAAATTTCAGCCTGTTTAATTGACCAATAAGAAAGAGAGTTCCAAACTCTTTGCCCATAACAACTAGTTTTCCCCTCCCCACTCAGACCACTTCCAGATTGTCCTAGTAAAATTCTTGCTTGAGAAATTGCTCTTTGCTAAGAAGCTATGTGTGTTTCTTTCTGACCATTTTAATTGAAAAACAATCACAGGAAGGTTCTTAATTGTTACCCAGAAAGGATTGGATAGGGAGATAAAAACAACTGCATTTTACCTTTAAGATATTAACCTGAAAGATGCTCAAATCTGTGAGAAATATTGGGGTCCAATCTTTGGATAGTTTTGGTATGCAGTGGATCTCATTTACACAAGAAGCATATATTATCTCAAGCTATCCCAGTCACAAAGAGGGTGACTACCCCACCCAGGCATAAGCAAACACATCTGAAAAGACAAAGATATCTTTAGAAAGCACAGGCATGACACCTCCGAATATGAATACACAATGGTATCTCATATCTATCTTCCCTTTACAATCTACTTAAAATGGGTTAGAATAGGGGCTGTGTTGGGCTGTTTTATAGATAGCGCACAGATGTCAATGGCAGTAACTGGCTGTTCATGAGGCTGTTTGTTAACTTATTGTTCATAGACAATAGCTTAATGTCTGTTTGGCATGAGATATTTTTCTATTTTAAGCCTCATGTCAAATATGTCTTATGTGGTAAAATGTACAGATGTACAATCTTAATTTGAGCCAGTTTGCCACAACAGGAAATGTGAATTATTATGTGGATTATAATAATGGACATTTTTGTAGGGATTGATACATTTTTCGTGAAAATCAAGTCTGATATTTTTAAGTGGAAATTACACACTTCAGAAGTCTTTTTAAACCTCAAATTTAGCAAAGGTAAACCTCAAATACACTACAAGTAATTTACAGGGTGATCAAATGACGATCCCACATCTGTATGTGGAAGTAGGCGAGAATTTCCATAATTTTTCAGTATTAATCAAACCTAATTCTCACTTGAAACATATTTCTTTTGTGTTTAAACCTTAAGAGTCTAAGCAAACATATGGAATTGTTTTAAGATGGTCATAGCAAGGATCTTTCAGCATTTAGATTTAGATTTTTTTTAGGTACTGACTGTATAGAAATAAATAAAATATATGATGAATTTGGCTTTACTGCTATTAGCCCATAGAAACACAGGGAATAACGGATTCATACATGGAAAAACAAATATTTAACATTTAAGATTTAAATATGATAATTTCATGAAGTAGCTTGGATGTTGTGATTTTTTTAAAAGGTAGTTTTATGTAAACTATGTTTTTATTAAGGGTAGTTTTAGTGTAGCTTTAACTACTTCCACTGTGAAGTAATTGGTAGTTTGGTAAACTATGATTTCAGAGTAGCTTCCCCAACACTGTCAAACGCTACATATTAGCTTTCTGCCATTTAAATATATATATTTTTTACATTTCAGTCATTTAGCAGATTTACAGGAGCAATTATGGTTAACTGCCTTGCTCAAGGGCACAGACAGATGTTTCACCTAGTCAGCTCGGGGATTCAAACCAGCAACCTTTCAGTTACTGGCCCAATGCTCCTTATTGCTAGGCTACCTGCCACATAGCCCTAAGCTAACCTGACCCAGCTGGCAGTGATTATTTCCTGTAACAAATTCCATATAAGCCTATCAAAGATCTTAAACTTTATATCCACCAACCAATTGCATTTCTTAAAATAGGTCAACTTGGCCACCAGAGGGCTATCTTAAATTTTCCTGGTGGCACACACAGCTAAAGTGGTTGGTTGACTCATAAATGACAGTACACATTAACAATGGGTTCAAGCCCCCCTCGCGTCAACCACTTTTGTTAAGGAAAACAGTGTTCATTGCTGGTCCTCGATGCTCAAATCAAAAAGCATACGTGACAAAGTGGATAATTATAATAATGCATATTAAACATTATGCATGTAAGTGTAGCCTACACATCTATGTAATATAGCCTATAGCAGTGAAATTTATTTCATGTAGCAGTGTCTGTAACCTGTGTGTCAGTCTGCAAGAGGGACTCCAACAATTTGAAATCTTTACGTAAAATGTAAGATGTAATGTTTTGGCTGCACTTCTCTTCTCACTAATAATAATTCTACATTTCAAAGGGCCACAATCTGTGACAATTCCATGCAGCTAGGCACTCTACACAGAGAGTTATTTCACTTTTTCGATAGTCAAACACATGTGATCTAGTTGCTTTCATTTTCAGAACGTGCGGTTGGACAAGGACGCTTTCATGAACAAGTGTTGGATCACGTCCAACTACGTAGACAATTTTAATTGGCCGACACGGAATTTGAAACCAGATATAATCACGGCTGTGTAGGTTAGCATAGGGCTAAATCTGCCAGGTTATCTGATGGGAACAGCTAACATAGCGTTTGATCACATGCAACTACGTCAACGATTTTTTATTAATCGGCTGATGCGCATTTTGAGACAGAATTAAAGTTTAAACTTAAACTTATTCTAATGCTCAAAAGTATGGCCCCCTTATGTTTGCATAGAGGACATTCCAACCAGTTCTGTAAACTCTGATAACATACTTATCATTCTAATGAAAGCAATAGAAAAACATACAATGAAAAAACATACAAGACAAAACATAACTTGGTCATGCAATCATAAGAATGATTATAGTAGGCCAGTGAAGTTAAAAAGCCATCACTCCTATCATTAATACTGTTCTGAAGAAGGTGGGGATGACACTGGATTGTTTATACGGTACATGTTCCAGATAGGAGATGGCTGACACTGACACAGTGCTTAGAGAAGGATCCAGGGAGACTGATGACGAATGACCCCTGATCCCCAACTAGGGTATCTTCCACCCCCAGCAGCCTCTCCACACAGCATGGCTCTGGGAGATAGGCAGCAGCAGCCATAGCCACAACACTGCACAGTATTGGGCTAAAAAAGCAAAAGCTGGGCTTCTGAAATAATTTAACCTTAATGTGTTGGGCTCTGTCTGTCCTAATTCTTAGTGGCTGGATGTGTTGGGCTGTGGCTGTTCTGTCTGTGTGTGGGAACACTGATCTGTTCTGTGTATGCTATGGGTAATTTTCACCATCCTAAATGTCATCTGGGAGCTGGGCTGGGGGTGGGATGGAGGGGACCTGGCACATCGACAAAGCTGGATTAATGCCTGGCAGTTTGGCCTGCCCTGCATTTTCAGAGGAAGAGGGAGTGAGAGGGGGATAGAGGCAGACAGAAGCAATTTAAAAGATTGAGGTGGAGGGAGGGAGAGAGAGAAAGAGCGAGATAAATAAATAAGGAGAGAGAAGAGAAAAGAGAAGTCGAAGTAAGGCCCTTTGGCACTTCTCTATATGACTGTAATTTCACACCTGCTCTTTGATGTGTTTAACACAATCCACCTCTGGCTCAATCTGATGTAGGTCTCTGTGTTGAGAAAAAATTAGGCCATTCAGGTGGCAAGTAGCCTAGTGGTGAGAGTGTTGGGCCAGTAACTGAAAAGTCGCTGTTTCAAATACCCAACCCGACAAGCTAAAAAAATGGTTGATGTGCCCTGTACTACTATCGCTGACCCTGTAAAACAACACATTTCACCGCACCTATCTGGTATATGTCAGAAAGACATTCTTCCCAAAAATTGTGTTTCGGTATTTGTTTCATTGGTCGATTGTTGACGTAAACCCAAAATGTTTAGCTTTTCAGCGCTTAAGGTTTCAAGATATGTTACTTTCAAAATACAGAAATTCGTCCCCATAGGATGCATTTTGCATCATATGATGATGTGGCGTTACATATCTTGAATACTTGAGTGCTGACAAGCAAAACATTTTGGGACTATATCAACAAGACTAATGAAACAAATACCAAAATATAGTTATTTTATATTTTCCTTTAATGTTAAGCTCAATAACTGTAGAAAGGGTGACATTTTGTGACGCATTAATCTTTAAACAGGGCATTTTGTATATCTCAGCTGACTGCTGTACTGTACAGTTGAAGTCGGAAGTTTACATACACTTTAGCCAACTACATTTAAACTCAGTTTTCCTGACATGTAATCCAAGTAAAATATTCCCTGTTTTAGGTCACTTAGGATCACCACTTTATTTTAAGAATGTGAAATGTCAGAATAATAGTAGAGAGATTGATTTATTTCATCTTTTATTTCTTTCATCACATTCCCAGTGGGTCAGAAGTTTACATACACTCAATTAGTATTTGGTAGCATTTCCTTGAAATTGTTTAACTTGGGTCAAACGTTTTGGGTAGCCTTCCACAAGCTTCCCACAATAAGTTAGGTGAATTTTGGCCCATTCCTCCTGACAGAGCTGATGTAACTGAGTCAGGTTCGTAGGCCTCCTTGCTCGCACATGCTTTTTCAGATATTTCCACAAATTTTCTATAGGATTGAGGTCAGGGCTTTGTGATAGCCACTCCAATACCTTGATTTTGTTGTCCTTAAGCCATTTTGCAACAACTTTGGAAGTATGCTTGGGGTCATTGTTCATTTGGAAGACCCATTTGCGACCAAACTTTAACTTCCTGACTGATGTCTTGATATGTTGCTTCAATATATCCACATCATTTTCCTACCTCATGATGCCATCTACTTTGTGAAGTGCACCAGTCCCTCCTGCAGCAAAGCACCCCCACAACATGATGCTGCCACCCCCGTGCTTCACGGTTTGGATGGTGTTCTTCTGCTTGCAAGCCTTCCCCTTTTTCCTTGAAACACAACAATGTTCATTATGGCTAAACAGTTCTATTTTTGTTTCATTAGACCAGAGGACATTTCTCCAAAAAGTACGAACTTTGTCCCCATGTGCAGTTGCAAACCGGAGTCTGGCTTTTTTTATGGCGGTTTTGGAGCAGTGGCTTCTTCCTTGCTGAGCGGCCTTTCAGGTTATGTCGATATAGGACTCTTTTTACTATGGATGTAGATACTTTAGTACCTGTTTCCTCCAGCATCTTCACAAGGTTCTTTGCTGTTGTTCTGGGATTGATTTGCACTTTTTGCACCAAAGTACGTTCATCTCTAGGAGACAGAACGCGTCTCCTTCCTGAGCGGTATGATGGCTGCATGGTCCCATGGTGTTCATACTTGCGTACCATTGTTTGTACAGATGAACGTGTGACCTTCAGGCGTTTGTAAATTGCTCCCAAGGATGAACCAGACATGTGGAGGTCTGCAATTTATTTTCGGAGGTCTTGGCTGATTTCTTTTGATTTTCCCATGATGTCAAGCAAAGAGGTACTGAGTTTGAAGGCAGGCCTTGAAATACATCCACAGGTACACCTCTAAATGACTCAAATGATGTAAGTTTGCCTATCAGAAGCTTCTAAAGCCATGACAACATTTTCTGGAATTTTCCAAGCTGTTTAAAGGCACAGTCAACTTAGTGTATGTAATATTCTGACCGACTAGAATTGTGATACAGTGAATTATAAGTGAAGTTATCTGTCTGTAAACAATTGTTGGAAAAATGACTTGTGTCATGCATAAAGTAGATGTCCTAACCGACTTGCCAAAACTATAGTTTGTTAACAAGAATTTGTGGAGTAGTTGAAAAACGGGTTTTAATGACTCCAACCTAAGTGTATGTAAACTTCCGACTTCAACTGTGCGTACATTGAGGTTCCCACCAACAGTATGCAAAAAACAATCTATCACCTGTTATCAGGTTCCAGCCACAGTGGAAATACAGAATATTGCAGCTAGAGTCTCAATCATTTCAGCACAACAGTTTTATTAGATGTTTTTTCCCCGGTGTTGCAATAGAAACAGCAACCAAAAGCAGCACAGGTATAGGAATAAGTCTCCACATCCATGTTCATCACTCATACGGACGGAATGACTGTTGGTTCGTCTGACGTTAGACAAATCTATCACTTGCTCAGCCTTAATCCAAGTCACACAGAAAAGTCCTCAGCCCAGGGCAGAAGAGTGTTTGTTTAGGCGTGCAGACACGTGCATAGAAGCACTCAGTGTCCCAGGTTGGGATGGGTTTCATTTTGTCAGCTTGATACTGCAGCCCCACCTTTACCGCAGTTGATGGATACAACCTAGATGTACAACTCCCTTCTGCACATGTTAAGTTAGTCTTCAAGGAGAATTCATCATATCAGATCATCATTGGCCTTCTCTATGCAATGCATCTATACCAGTGTAGGCTGCTGAGGGGAGGACGGCTCATAATAATGGCCGGAATGGAGTGAATGGAATGGTATCAAATACAATCATTTGTTCCATTTCATTCAATCCATTCCAGCCATTATACTCCATTCCAGTCATTATTTTGAGCCGTCCTCCCCTCAGCAGCCTACACTGGTATAGATGCATTGCTTAGAGAAGGCCAATGATGATCTGATATGATGCATTTATCTGTCTCCTTGAAGTCTAACAAAAGTTGTTCTACCATCAACAGCACATTTGCATCCTTGGAACTGATTTTGCAAAACACATCCTCTCCCCTAATTTCTTTGGTCTCAATAGTGCAGGAAAGTGAAAATGATATGGTTAAAGATCTAAAGTAGACATGTGGGCTTGACTAAAGAAAAAACAAAACCCTGTTGTGGATACGATTTCAAAGCCTGCATGTTCACTTCAAAGTGACTTCAGATATCAGGAGCCTTGTAGTACCTCCATTCACACGACCCTCAAATAGTGGGTAGTGCAGCCCACATCCCTCACATCCCTCACGCTGCTGGACCACTAGTCCCATAAGAAAACTGTATGCAGGACACTATTCAACAATATTCCCTTCAAGTTCCAAAAACATACTGCTGACACTAAAACTCAGTCTCGATAAGGGTGTCTCCTAAACAAATACATGTAATGCAAAATACTCTCCGACGTTATGGCATTGCATCGTTTTGTTCAGATTTAGTGATGTGCACTCCATAGGTAAACACTAATTGGGGTCCTGAACTCCTCCAGTTCAGAGAAGCCTTCTGACAGATAAACACAAGCCCCTCCTTGAAGAGTCCCTGAGTGCCTAGAGGGCATATCTCCAGCTCTCTTTGAAACTCTAGAGAACCCCACATTCCAAGACAAGCAAGTCAACAGAGAGGTTCATAGAACACATGGCAGTGGAATTATTCACCCCCAGCTAGAGGGCCTGCTTGACATTTCACAGATTGAATCAATCTTGCATTGTGTAAATGAAAATACCAATATGATTTCTGACCTTGACTTGGCAGTCTTACCTGCACACATGGGTACACAGACAGTGGTAGCCTAGCGCTTGGAGGACAAAATGAAATTGCTGTGCACAGTGCAGACTGTTCCCGTGTGCACTCTCTGGGCCAATGGCTACAGGCCACGCCCTGTCAAACACAATAAATTCTAATCCAATTCTACAGATGTAGAATCTTAATTTCAGCCAGTTTGCTACAGCAAAAAAAACATTATGCAGCAACAGGAAATGTGAATAATTATGTGGATTATAATTAATGGACATTTTGGAGAAGTTTATATTTTTTGTAAGGTAAAATCAAGTCAGAAATTTCTAAGTGGAAATTACAAACTTCAGAAGCCTTTTTAAACCTCAAATACAGTACAAGTTTTAAGTTCTCCTGCAACAGGGTGATCAAATTAAGATCCTACATATGTACCTTTATTAAACCTGATCTAAAGCCCTCAGACATTCTACCATCTAACAGAAACGTGTGCCAAGATATTGATCTAATCTGTGCTCCCTCTCGCTCTCCTTCTCTTTCTCCCATTATAAGAGCTGTCAATGAGACCTGGGAGTTTCCCTATAATTCTCACAATCTTGGTACCACACAGTATTTTATCTCCATTCCTGAGTGCATGTTAATCAGTGGAAGGCAAGGCCAAGGTTAGGGGTATCCGGAGCTGGTTTCTCTGATGATGGAATGAATCATGAAATTAGATGATACTTCAGCAACAGCTCCTGCTCTACTGTTCAACAGAATTCTCAATACTCATCTGACTTATCTCAGTACTTTTCAAAAGTCTGACTTTATCTGTCTCACAGACACCAATATACTTGAGGAAATACACATCTGTAAAAACAGTGTACCACATTTCAAATCAAATCAAACTGTATTTTGTCACATGCGCCGAATACAACAAATGTAGACCTACCGTGAAATGCTTACTTACAAGCCCTTCACCAACAGTGCAGTTCAAGATCGGGCTCCAGTATACTATAGCTGAGAAATACTTTGAAACTTTGACTCAAGTATGTAGCATTTCTACTGAAATTGCAAATATAGAGTGGGAACTGGGACCTTTTGTCAGATCAATGTGCTTGAGTGCATAGCTCCTTGTTGTCATTAAAAGCAGAGGCCTCCTTTGAGGTAAAAAGGTCAATCATGTTGTCCCGGCAACCTGTTGTCTGGGCATCTGTGAGAACTTATAGAAGAGATGAAATAAAATGGTTACTCAATGTGTGTCCGAAGAAGTTCTACATTTGAAAAAAGGAAAATCCTGCGTCACTATTGCGGCCGGAGAAATATCCAGGGTATGCCTTAGTGAGCCTTGGCTTTTCAACGGTCACTTTCTGTATTTCAGGGCTCGCCCAGTATTTATAAAGCATTTATACCTGCATTTATACATGTTGGGACTGGTAGACAACAGGCCACCCCACAGAGAAGGATTATTGACACCATGGGGGAACAAACAAAAATGTAATGCGGTTTGGTATGAGCAGTAGCAATGAGTTTCTAAACCAAGAGGCCCAAAATCGTGATACTTCCAAAAATGCTTGGGAAGCAGACTCGGCAGGCCAGAATTGGGTTTGAGGTTTGAGAAGTCAATTAAGGCACAAGCTAGATTGGAGCCAAGTAGCTGAACATGTTATAACTCCAACCTCGTGAATGTGACAAACTGACACGTTTTCATTTTCGTCAAAACTCCTTTGTATCGAATGACTACCTTTGATTTAACGGCCTGCACATGCCCAGTTCAGCGAAAAACAACGTTAGACCTGATGACGTGTTTCTACGCATGAACCTATCGCTACTATCGTGATCAGGGATTTGTGTTGGAGAATCAGTTTCTACATATCTTCATACTAAACCATCTTTGGTATGAGGTCAAACAGGACCACATAGCTGGGATATTTTCACAATATCTGTATATCAATGTCTCTGACCAGTTATCACTTAATTAATTATACCAAATTCACAAACACTGGTGTGAGAACAAAACTACAAAATACTCATCTGAAGTAATGACCCAGTGGATACATTTGAAGAGTGAACATCCTAGCCCTGCACTGCTATGGGAGAAACACTATTTTAACAGTAGTATTGTATCAGTAGATTGCATCCTCTCAGTGTTTTAACATCTGATTATGTCCAAGGGATCTCCATCATTCTCATTTGGGAGCAATAACCTTCACTTAAATCCTTAACTTAAACCCAACAAAAACAATAGCATTCACAGAGTCATTGCTAATACTCTCTATCATATCAGTGTTGTGAAACAAATACACACAGATTGCAGTTTGCAGAATGCAGATTTTAAGCCCTTGTTCTGACCTGAAGCAATAGTTCAAGCCCCCATATGCTGAAGAGAATGGACATGTGTCATGAACAGTGACAAGGACTGGTTGCGTGTGTACCATGTGTGTCTGTGTGTAGCTGTGTGTTAAAAAGGAAAACAAAAATATGCAAATACTGGGTCTGCCTTAAAATGAATGTTATTTAAATCCTCAGATCATAGTAAAATATACAATCTGGGTTAACTTTTCATTAACTTGTCAAAGACAACATCTCTAGCTGGAGTCAACACTCCTCTTCCAGAGAGTGAGTGAGCTCAGGGATGCAGGCTCTAGGTGAGCCGACATCAAAAGAGACTATGGACCTGTTGCACAGCAGGTGAGGCCTGGCTGTAATCAGCCTGATAAAAGCTGGCTTGTTGGAGAGGCTCTTTTGAGTGATATCATCAGGAATTCCCATTAGCAGAGAAGGAAAGGGACTTAGGCTGTCCTGTCCTGTCTCTCTGGCAGCTGGGTTATGTGATGTCTCTCTCAGAGCACCGAGATCAACGACACTACATCTCATGCCTCATAAGCAACTGCTGAAAACTTCATCACCATACTCCTCGTTGTTCCTTCTGGTTTTAACACACCGATAGTCAAACATATGATGATCAAATCTACTAAATCCTCCGAAGCCAAGATGCGAGTTGCCAAGTTGGATGAAATTCTTGTTTGCGATCGTTTAAGGAAAAACACAAATTGATCATCCTCTGGAAAAAAAATCTGCTTGCATCTGAATTGTTCCATGCGAGATGGAAGAAATCAAATGTTTCCATTCCATATGATACGGAAGAAATCAAATGTTTCCGTTCCATATGATACGGAAGAAATTAAAGACAAAGCAAACCGCGGGTCATGTGTCTGCAAATGCACTTTCATTTAGGAGAGGTTTGTGCTATGACTGAGTCTGACTGACTGACTTGTTATCAGATTGTCTACTACACAATTCATTATTTCTGATTTATCACTATGAGTTCTCCCAAAGCCAGACAATGCTCGACAATGGAAAAGCTTACTCATCAGGCACAGTTTGGGCACAGGTACCAGAGCTGGCATTTCTCTAGCTCTGTGCGAACAGGATTCCTCTAGAACCACAACCCTTTCAGCTTCACAATCCCAACATGCCCTTCGATTCCAAGAGGAGCCTCCGGGACTTTTCTTTTTTGTCTAGACAGTGTTGGAACTGCTGTCCCTGCTAAAGATTAAGCCACAATGATATCAAGGGGAATTCAGCCCAGGCTTTTTAATAAATGTAATGAGGGGGATTCATTGAGATAATGTTTTGTCTGGGCGGGATGATACATGAGCACTCCTGCATAGAATAGCCCAAATCCAAAGATGTAATTGTTTTTCTCCGAGATGCTACAGTATGTTTGCCAAAGCTAGAGAATATAAAAGACCATTCAATGGATCATATACAATCAGAACTGTGTTCAATTATTTCAATATGAGCTAAACTACTATGGTTAGGTTACAATTATCCTAGACAATTCTTTAGGCCTATTGTAACACTGTCCTATACAAAAAAGACTAACCGTAGCTTTATATAAAGATCTTTGATGGCCTTTGATGCTTCTATGGAAGGAGATGGAAGTCATACACAGCTTTGCTCTGCAGGGAACTGGGCTCCTATTAGAAATTAATTTTACATGTTCAATTTACATGTCTGAAATGTGTATTTTGTGATCTTGCACAGACATTTCTCCATCTCAAGAGTTGTCATAGTAACTTTGAATGCCCTTTAAATCTACAAGTAGGATAACGAGTAGTATACAATACAGTATATACAGTATACAGTCAAGCTACATGAGGAGAGAAGAAAATAAAAATGGTGTCCCTCTACGTCCCCTCAGCAGCTGATGTGCAGACTCAGAGAAACCTGAGCAGTCACCTGAAAACTCCTGCGGACCATCTCTATTGGCAGCTTGTCTAAATCTCTCCTAACAAAATGTTTCCTCATTTACAGGGTTAGGGGGCGAAAGGAGGCAGGGCCTATGTAATGCAGGAGTCTTAGGAAGGATGGACATTAGGGGGGTCTAAAAGGGTTGAGGGCCTCATTGTATTCAAACCTACCTGTCCAGACAGGTCCTCTGTGCTACAAAGCTATAACTGGAAAATATCAAATGCAAGGATAAAAAAACACCAACATACTATATGAGTTAACATTTCCACATACAACACATGTAATTGTTGGCTCTGTAGAAAACATTATGGCGAGAACAGTTTTTCATCTAATGGTCTATTGAGGCAACCTTTTGCCATTGTGCTGCTGGGTGTTACCAAACAAATGTGCACACAGAGACAGCTTTGTGCCTGCCTCCCTAGAGGTCATGTAAAAAAGGCTTCAACATTTCGCAGGGAGAAAAGAGCCACATAAAGACAAGATAGAGCCTGCTGAACACATTGCTTGACTTTGTCAACACTACCTAAGGTATGGTCACCAAAGACAAAGGTGTGGACAGCAGACCACGTCATGTTGCATCCGTCAGACTTTAACACTTCTGTCCACCAGCCTTGTATTTGGTTACATGTTTTGAGGTACTGCTATAAGGCTCATTACCTAGAAAACTTCCTATAGTGTACAAACTATATGGTAAGGCAGGGGTGAGTTACCAACGACAAACTTGATGTCTTCAGATGTTCTTGGTTAATAGGTCTTTTGGTGGAAGAATGAGAGCATTATCTACATGAGGCCATTCAGATGTGCCATTTCTTTCAGGGCACTCTTACAAGAGATGAGTCTAAGTAAGAATGGAGAGAAAAGAAACTGAAGATGGGAGAAATGCACTGGATCTCATTTTCTCCTGTGGTCCCCAATGGCAGTACTTGCAGCTAACAATCCCTGTTTTGTGTTCATTGACTGGCTTGTTTTGTAAACCTGTCTCTCAATGCAATGGGTAGGCCTTGTGTATCTATGGCAATAAAATGGACTGCAACAAGTTGCATCAAGACATTTTTAATATTGCTTCTGGTGGGTATGATCGGTCTGTTACAAAATATCTATAACTGAATATAAGCCACTTAGTTCACTGTTACCCTGATGGGTAATATGACACTTTCACTCCGAAAAGAGCAGATGGGTGGAGTAGCTCATAATCAAATAACTGTATAATGCTGCTTGCTCTCATCATTCTGTCTGAAGAAATATTGAATTAGATGATACAAGAGCCTGTAATTACCCAGCTGTTGAGAGAGAATGAGATATAGAGAGAGATAAAGATATAGAGAGAGATAGCGCGAGAGATCACACACCATGGATGACGTAAGCTTATTCCCGGTTTTAGTCAGAAACTCAAAATAAATATTTCAATGGGAATTAAGTTGTAGGATCAAAATGAAGTGGGTATGGACTTTAAATGAAGTGGGGATGGTATGCTCGCTCAAACACTTTTTAATACATCCCCTTATAAATGGTTTCTCCCAAATTAATATTGCTGTTCTTTTCATCTTCATGCCAATATCATGAGTATTTACATGTGTTGAGGAAATGTTTGGTCAAGTTTTTGGCACATTTCAGTTTCATTATTAAATGCAGTAATTCACCTGTTTGCATCCTTGAAGTGGATGTGATATTTAGGTGCACATGAACACACTCTGAGCTTACAAAAAATACAGTTTGTTTGTTTCCTTTGTTTGTAATTTGAGCATCTCGGAGCTCCATATCTGTCAGTGTTTGTCACGTGCTTACTAGGAGTGAGTGACTGCCGAGATCCACTGATCTGTGTTGAACACCATAGGGAGATGAAGCCATTCATTTTCAATGGAGGGAAGTGAAATGGGCGAGGGGACCATTGGGCGATGCGAGCATGGGCAAGGGAGCATGAAAAGGGGAGGGGATTTCCACATAACATAATCATCATTTGGATATCGCGGCGTATTTGCATAAATTCAGGTTTCTCCAACTTTGGTTCCACCCTGTTCACTCTCCCACGACCATGCTCCCAGCGCCCTATTGTCCCCCCGCCGACTTCCCTTCCCTCCATTGAAAATGAATGAGGCTTCGTTGTTTCCTTACCCCCAACGTGTTGTGTAGAAATGCACTGTTTGTTGGGGAAAGCTGAACTTCATGCAAATATTCTGTGATATCGTGGCGCGATTGACCAATCAAAGCTAATTATAGCTTCCAGCCACTACTGAATTGCTGTTGATATCTAGCGTTATCTAGCATTCTTGCTACTTTCTAGCACCTCAATGAGGGTGAAGCTAGCGCGGCTATCCGATTTATCGCTGATAGTGGAAATCTCTGGTGGTATACAGTGGTAACTCATCTAGTTACGCTAGCTTCACCCTCATATGGGTGCTAGCAAGGTAACAATCATGCTAGGTAGTGCTACACTCTTAGGAAAAAAGGTGCTATCATATCATACTATAGGAGAACCCTTTGAAGAACCCTTTTTGGTTGAAGGTAGAACCCTTTTGGTTCCTCAATTTTTATTGATCTCTCTAAGGCTTTTGAGACAGTTGATCATGCTATACTAAGGCAGAGATTGTCGAGGTAGGTCTTTCGGAGCATGCAGTTGCATGGTTTGCTAACTATCTGTCTGATAGAACACAGTGCACTCAATTTGATGGGCTTATGTCTGTTAAATTGTCTGTCTTGAATGGTGTGCCCCAAGGCTCTGTACTTGGTCCTGTCTTATTCACTATTTATATAAATGATTTAGACAAAAATGTCCAAAATGCACAACTTCATTTTTATGCTGATGATACTGTTATTTACTGTTGTGCCTCATCGCTTACAAAAGCTTTCCAGAACATGCAAACTGCTTTTTATACTGTTCAACATACTTTGTTTCAATTGAAGTTTATCCTCAATACTGACATGACTAAACTAATGGTGTTTTATAATGCAAGAAATAGACGTCTGAACCTTTCACCTATTACTACCTGTCAGGGCAAGGAGATTGAGGTTGTAACCTCATATAAATATCTTGGAATTTTAATTGATGACGGCCTCTCTTTTAAATTCCATATTCAACAACTTTTAAAAAATTGAAGCTGAAATTGGGTTTTTATTTTAGGAATAAGGCCTGTTTTTCTTTTGAAGCCAGAAGGAGGCTAGTATCAGCTACATTTATGCCTTTACTAGACTATGGGGATATTTTACATATGAATGCTTCCGCTCAGTGTTTGAGATCAATTGACACTCTTTACCATGGCACTTTGAGATTTATTTTAAACTGCAAAACCCAAAAGTGCACCACTGCACTTTGTATACTTTTATTTACAAAGCCATTTTGGGTTTACTACCTTTTATTTGTGCATTTTTATTGTTCAGAAATGTGGTGGGTACTCTCTTCGTTTGCTGGACTTTATCCTGCTAACTGTTCCAAATGTCCAAACTAAATTTGGTAAAAGGGCTTTTATGTACTCTGCGCTATCGTCTTGGAACACCTTAAAAAATACTTTTAAACTGGAAGAACTTGTCCCGATTGGTGTTTTTAAATCACTGATGAAGGATTTTGTGGCTGATTCCCTGACCTGCCAATGTTTTTAATTTGCTGTTTTATACTCTTGTGAATTCAATGGTTTTAACTAGATTACTTGTAGTTTTTCATGTTGTCTGTCTGTCATTTCTTTGTAATGACTTGGTGCTGCCCATCTTGGCCAGGGCGCTCTTGAAAAAGAGATTTTAATCTCAATGAGCCCTTCCTGGTTAAATAAAGGTTAAATAAAATAAAAATAGAACTGTCTGGGTTCCATGTATAACTCTTTGTACAGAGGGTACAAGGAACAAAAAAGGGTTCTACCTGGAAACAAAAAGTGTTTAACCTGGAACCAAAAAGGGTTCTTCAAAGGGTTCTCCTACGGTATGATATGATAGCACCTTTTTTCCTAAGAGTGTAGAACTACCTAGCATGATTGCTAGTATGGAGGGGTCAAGAATTTAGATTTTCAGCAAAAGCAAGAAGGGCAAATGAAAACAGGCCATCATGTCTTCAAAAAGAAAATCACTGGATTCTATAAACGCGATGACAACAGTAGAGCAACAACAGGGGAAAATGACACTAACGAGGAACAAGGGAGAAAAGCAGAAGCGCTTCTTGAGTGCCGCAATTCAGAACCTGTATCAGAAGTTTAAGAGGGAATATTCAGAGATTCAAATTTCCTACTATGAATTCTGCAAAATATGTCATTTTTGGTTGTCAAGCCAGCAGACCAAGATTGAGAACCTTATTGAGCCTTTGTGTTGTGAGAACCTGAAGAAGTAGTGCATGTATAGAGAGTGATCCCTTCGCCAAGCAAAAGAGCTTAAAACATATGACTTTGATGCTGGTGAGCAGACATGGTGATTTGAGTGGAAAACAAAGCTGAAGAGAGAGAGAAGAAAAACAAAGAGGAAAACATGGAGAAGCTCACTGTACATTTGATAGTAAAACAAAATGTGTGGAGGACTTCTACAAAGGATTGAAAGAGAAGTTGGGGAAAACACGTGTACAACATTCAACACCAACATTCCAAACTGAGAGAATGATTAATTAATAAATCCTCTATGGGATCAGTGTCCCTAAATAGGGACAGTTGTTGCTAAATTTTGGAAAATGTGACTAGAATGACATTGTACACAACAGCCAACTTTCTATGGAACTTAGACATGTCTTATACAGGCAGAAAGCTTGAATTCTTGTTAATCTAACTGCAGTGTCCAATTTACATTAGCTATTACATCAACAAAAATACCATGCTGTTTAAGAACAGTGCACAACAACAAAACACTTTTATCACGGCAACTAGTTTAATACATTCACCTCTGAAGGTAAATAATGTGTAAATAATTCAGTAACATGGCTCTCATGTTTCCTCCTGAGGGTCCCAGAGATAAAAATCTAGTGTAGTTTTGTTTGAAAAAAAAGTATTTTCTATATTCAAATGTATGAACTGGGTTCTACAGTTTGATCCCGCTGCTGTCTCTGGCTCCACACCCACCCCGCCCGCCCATCTAGATGTGTGAAAGTTAGTGTCTTTACTGTAGGGAAGCTAATGATCCATCATGTATGACATCCCTGGGAGTGTGTAAACTAAAAAAATGTATTACCATATTATTTTTTGTATATTCTCTATATTTATGTACTTGAAAATGTATAAATTGACCAACTCCTGGCAGACTTGATACAACGTATTGTGTAGTGATGTAATTATTCACTGCATCGGTCTGAAACTTTGCACACACACTGCTTCCATCTTGTGGACAAAGTGTAAATTATACCTAGAATCCTATCTCAATGTATGGCCTTTCTCTTGTATTTCAAAGATGATAGCATGCCCCCAAAAAATTATAGTTTACCAGATCTAATGTGTTATATTCTCCTACATTAATTTCACATTACCACAAACTTCAGTGTTTCTTTTCAAATGGTATCAAGAATATGCATATCCTTGCTTCAGGTATTGAGCTACAGGCAGTTAGATTTGGGTCGGCAAAATTGGAAAAAAAGGGTCTGATCCTTAAGTTAAAAGAGAACCTGGGAAAAGAGGAGATCAAAGTTGTATATTTTGCAGTGAACTACCTGTGTAAATACACCAGTGAAATTCAGGTAGTTGTAATTCTCACAAGCAGATTCTCCACGCCTGTGTTGGATACACCACAAATGATACAGTTTCACTTTGCACACTGAGCTCTTCTATGCGGCATGACCCCTCTGCTATCTGGGCCCATCTCTCAAAAACACTGACCTACTTCCTTGAGCTCTGCCCATCGGCTACTGCTGAACACTTTGTGAGTGATGGGCCTTCAACCCAGTCCCCCCCCAAAATGTACTATCTCTCCACCCTTCCCTTTGAAATGGGCTTCTAGAGAGTAGGCCGTCATTGTAAATAAGAATTTGTTTTTAAATGACTTGCCTAGTTAAATAAAGTTTCAATGTAAAAAAAAAAGAAAAGTGAAAGTGTCACATGGAATTTCCTAGAAGCCGGACATGGAAAAGGCCAAGCTGATGAGGTAGGAACAGCTGTGAAACGAAGAGCAAATGGAATTGTGGCACAAGGCATGGACCTCCCAAATGGAAGAACTGTATTTGAGGACCTGTCAAAAGATCAGTCAGCTATCAAGCAGTTATATATCTCAGAGGAGGAGATAGCGAGTATGGAGGCCCTTCTACCAGATCACCTGGAGAAAATGCGTGGGACAATGAAGATATACCAGGTAATATTTATGGGTTATTTTATATCAAATCTCACATTTGTTATACAAACATATTATCACTACTCTCTATATCACTAGACTATGCAATCATTACCTATTTCGAATGTGCATAACTTTTAGAATTTCCTGTGTTTCCAGATTGTCAACGACAGTCCAGGAGAGATAACTTGGAGGATACTCCTGTTCCTTTCCACATCACTGCAACTGTTTCAGTCCACAGACTGATTCTGGTTGAAAAAACAGAGGCAGACCAAGATGGAAAATCCAACACATCTCACAGTGCCGTCCAGCCCATTGAAGATCTAAGTGAAGCATTGATCGGAGTGTGGTGGAGTATGATCAGGATGTTTACCCTGGCATCGTGCAAGATGTCACGCAGAGAGTGGTGCTCTTGTCGCGTTGGCCCCAACCATTATTTGTTGTTGTTGGCAGATGAGAGACGACATCATACAGACCACAGCATGCGCTTGGACTTGTCCCTGAGCCCCATTCAGTGACCAAAAGGCACATGGAGATGGATGCATTTGTCTGGGAGCAACTTAGCTCTCTTTCTAGATACCCTTGGAAACTCACTATAAAGTACATACAAAGCAGGACATAAAATCAGACATTAAATAAAACATGTGTAACTCTCAATGAACTCTTCCTTCAATATATGTGCTAGAATTTCTAGTTGTTGCGTCTGTGTGTAGCCAAAACATTGTTCTCATGTTGAAAAGGTGCTAGTTCCAGTGTTTTGGAACCGTTTGGAACTTTGTCTTATATTAATTCAATGTTTAACAATGGTTGTTGTTTAACATGTTTGCAATCAAATAAGTTTTTTTTTACATACATGTCATTTCCACCACAACCCATATTTTTCAGGTAAATGAGTATATTATGTATAATTTACACGTAATGATTTATTTTAGATAGGTATATCATATGGTTGTTATCATGATCTCACAAAAAGTTTGGGAGGAAATATCTTATTTTTCATGATAAGTGCATTTTTCAGCTGTCACCGGGGCAAGTTTATACATTCAGGCGTCGTGTTGAATTATTCATATTAGGAAAACCTTAAAAATCACTCAAAAGAATATTCAATACAAGTTATGTACAAATGTATAAGAAATGTGTTATAAATAAATTGTATGATATTTTATTTCCAACTAAAATGGATGTTAAATGACATGATGGAAATTACATTTGTCTACGGTTGTCTGGGAAAAATAACCAAAATATATAAATTCCCGAATAGAACGATCGCAACCATTATCAGATATTGTGTCACGCCCTGGTCTAAGTATTTTGTGTTTTTCTTCATGTATTGGGTCAGGCCAGGGTGTGGCATGGAGTTTTTGTATTGTGGTGTGTTTTGTCTTGGGGTTTTGGTGTGTATGTTTTTGGGATTGTAGCTAGTGGGGTTATCTAGCAAGGTCTATGGCTGTCTGGAGTGGTTCTCAATTAGAGGCAGGTGCTTATCGTTGTCTCTGATTGGGAACCATATTTAGGCAGCCATATTCTTTGAGTTTGTCGTGGGTGATTGTCCTATTTGTCCTGAGTGTCTTGATGTCCTTGTTTGATGTTAGTTTACGTTAGTTGACACAAGTATAGGCGGTTTTCGTTTCGTTGATTGTTTTTGTAGTGTTCGTGTTTAGTCGTGTTTACGTTTGTTTAAATAAACATGGATCGCAATCGACACGCTGCAGTTTGGTCCGACTCTCCTTCATCACACTTAGAAAACCGTAACATATTGTTTCTAGACAAATCAAAGACAATTATAATACTGGTAAAAGCTATGCAGCTCGACCAACATCCGCGGGGACGTGCACCTCGCCAAAATTCCCAACCAACGCGGCTCCACATACTGTACATGTCCTCTTTTCATTTGAATGTGTTCACAGTTGGAATAATTGTTTGAGCCACGCTGAGGATTCGAAAAGTATAAAAGCCAACAGTCCAATATTATAGAACACCGCTGTGCATAAGCGTACATGTTTTGGACTGATAGGTGCTACTAGTAATAGTCCTACCTTGCTGCCTATTGTACATCAGTACTCTATACTATATATTAATTTATTAAAAGTGTTCCCGCTTTGAGTTTACTTCTAGAATGTTTTCTATTTAAATGTGGATACATTGAAGATACCTGTTGCATAATGTAATGAATGTTTTTGGTTAAGAGTATACATGGTTAATGGTATGGTCCATATGAGAGAGACCATTTGTATAAAGATACCTGTTTTCAGGTGTACTTCAGTTCTGTTTTAGCTCAGGTATGTGAGTTGTGGGGAAGCTGAGGGGCAATAGGCTGGTATACTCCAATCTACTATAGTTGGCTTGGGATAGGCTGAATTGTTCAGTGTTTAGACAGTATTTGAAATCTGTTTATTTTGTAAATATCTTTCTAGACCTATGTAAATATCCATTGGATTTCGTCTTTCAGCTGTACAACATTTTCACTGTGAATAAACTGGATGCTATTTTGCACCTGATCCTGCTGCCTCCTGTTACTCACTGCACTTTTAATATGGCTGATCCAACATCTGGGCCCTACAACAGACTGGCCCATTTACTCAAAAATATTTTTTTGTGTGAAATACAACCCAATCCTTCCTCACCCTATGTGGAACAACAAGCACACAGTATACATTTGATAAAATGAGTGTTTCTCACATTACAGTCGTAGTTCAGGAGTGTGAGTTCAGTGGCACAGAAAGCAGCGCTGAACGCGAGACGGTTTTCCAGCAGACCAGTCAGGCATGATGAGCACAAATCACCTGCACGAGCTGTGAAACCCGGACTTAATAACAAACAGCAAACACAATCTGCAATTTGATATAACACCAACATTTAGTGGATGGATAAACATGACAAGCTCCGAAGTCATTACATAAATCTTGTATAACAGAGAATGTCTAAGATTCCCAAGATTTGCTTAAATACCCTCCCACTCTCTTCCTTATGGAGGTCTGGAGGAGAAATGCACAGACATGCAACTGGAGAGGGAATTCACCTCACCAGACCCCTCTATCACAAGAAGGTGAAAGGTTGATTGATAGAAAATGGAAACAGCCTATCAGAAGGTTGCGCTCGCTGGCACTTGACAGGTCTGGCAATGGGACCTTTTGTTTTGTCAAGCAGTTTCATTTCATAATCACTTCCTACACAAGCTGCTTAGGAGAAAAAAAAAAAAGTGCAATCTAGGTGGCCGTTATTAGGGGCAGGTCTTTACAGTGCAGGTCATGGCCTATGCCATACAACCCCACACAGCTTCACCATTCACATGGCCAGAGTGGTCATTGTGGTGGACCACTCATATCTAGCATTATGTTTTCATCTGGGTTTGTTCACATAGAAAAAGCTTTGTGCATGATACGATATTGGGCTGTGTCTGTCAAGGAACAATAACGGACTGAGATGTGAGTCAGGTAAGGGGTGTAGAAATCTGACTACCTCCCCTGAACCTTCTCTGTCTGCATGACCTGGCTGGACGCAGCTGTCTCTCTATGCCCGTCCTGCCGCTCTGCTGCTTCACATCGCCAGGCTAAACTGTGTGACACACTACACATACAGTAGCTCACACTCCACCTCCCTTCCAGCTACCCTGAGCAGAGAGGGGAAGAGAGATGGGAAAGAGCACCGAAAAGCTGGTTTAAACACAGGATGCATTATGATACCACCACATCGCTTAATTCTTGAAAAGGTACATCATCCACTGCCTAAACCTCTTGGGATGAAGAGCGTCTGGACTCATTCTGCAGAGACATGAGAGGCATATGCTGAATCATCACGGACGGGACACAAATCCCCTGAGAGACTGTCAGGTAGCACAAATGACAGGAACAGCAACTGAGGGATCAGCAAGTCCCCTTTACCGTTTTGCGGGCAGGGCAGGGAAACAGGGGCTTTTCATGCCCTCATTGCAATGGCAGCCTGAATAAATCTCTCCACAACCTCTTTTTTTTGCCCATGTTGTGCTGAATATGTGGCTGGGTGGCAGCTGCAGGTTGGGCGATAACAGCGAAGAGCTTTTGTAGCAGCTCTGCTTATGGGCAGGAGATGACAAGATGCCTGCCCCCTTTGTGTGGCAGGGAGAGAGCCGAGGGGTATGCAGGGACAGGGTTCACATGGGGCGAATGAAAATAAATGCATCAGCAGGCGTCAAGTCAAGCTGGGACACAAGCACCTTTTCCAAGCTGCTGATACACTTTGAACTGATCTCCAGGTGCAGCTTAATATGTCATCATATTCCACAGTGCAGAGATCAAAAGGAGAATCTGTGGATGTCAGTGGATACGCCAAACCAAATCTGTTATTTATTAACAATTTCACAAGTACCACTCCAATAGTCAGGCTAATTCTGGCCCAGTCTGTCTGAAATTGAGACATATTTGGGGATTACCATACAAGAAGTCTACTGTACTACCTGAGATCTGCCTAACACAATCCCCTATTATGTAAATTAAAATAGAGTATGTAAGCTTTTCTTTAACAGAAATCTCAGCAAGCCTCAGAAATAGTCATATTGCAATGCATCTGAAACCATCCCAAGGGAACATGAAACATCTCTATTCCATTTGAATAGCCTATATCTGCAAATAGCGTAATTGTTTAAGGAGACATACTGTAGCCAGCCATATATGTGTGTAAATGTGAAATGACAACTGGCCACCCTCTTCACATGTATACGTTATACTCTGCTGCCCATCTGTGGTGGAAACATGAAATAGCCCTAAAGTTAAGAATCCCCACTCATCAACATGTTAGAAAACCATGCCAGATCTTTGAATATGCGTTGTTTCTCTGTTTTTGGTAACATTTACTTACCATGTTTCATCTGATAGATATTTGTCTTGTATGTCCTTGTCTTAGAATGTGATGTGGTAAGAATGCACTGTTTGTGGCTCATATTTCAATTAGGCTGTTGGTATGGCAACAGATTTTACTTAGACACAGGCAGTGATGGTTCTTTATTAGATTAGATAGTTCGTTATTTTCTGTTGATATTTGCTTTGTAACTACATATTTTTGTAACTATACAATGTAACTATATTGAACAACAATGCTTTGGTGCATTGTAATTCTGTTTTCCAAGAATACACAAAAATATTATTTCTGAATAATGTGAATAGCATATTCACCACATTGTTACAGAGTAGCATATCGTTATTCCTAAAGAAATAGAACAGTAATTATTAGGTAATTACTGTAACAAACTATTTCTAATAAACTGTCAAAGTAGATAGGCCTATAACGTCATTAACAGACAGACTTCTTTGTGTTGATTATTTGCTATGTGGTTAACCTGGCATGCCACGTTGGATGTTTTATCTTCCTGAGATAAATAGGCTACACTTCTATGCATTGCAACACACATTCTTGAATTGGTCCATTAGAATAGTTCCACAGACAAGTCCAGCAAAATTATTGGAGTTTACTGCCCACATGTGTTGTGATACAATATATATTCCTGTTGACTGTATTCTATTTTGCCATTGGCCGAATCGTTGCGTTATTCTGTAGCTTCCTTTGACGCTTCATGTCATTTCATTGGATATAGCCCATATTGTCTTCCCATTGCTCATTGGTCCATAAATGGCAACGAGTTATTCCATTTGCTAGAAGCTCAATACCTTGATCTCGAAAGCACCCAATTGGTTCATAAACTGGGTTAGTGGTGCAACGTTCATCACAGGAGGAGGAAAGTAGGTCAGTGTATTCCTACTGCCTACCACTGTTCCTATCCGCATCAGTGCACATGTGCTGCCTTTCCACACGTAAGTCACATACTATGTTATATCTTATGTAAAAGTCCTATAAAATGTTTCCTTTATTCAACATTTGGTAGACTGTGTGCATTTCTTTACTCGTATTATGGTTTCAATTGGCTATCTAATGCCATTCCCGAGGATGTGCAGTCATCGTTTTACAATGTAACTTTTAAAGGCACACAGTGTAATTTAATGTCGTGAAAAAAACGCGATTTGTAGGTGTCTAACCTAATTTAAACATCTGGAATGTCCGTATGTAATTGTATTTTATTTGGAGGCTATTTTCTTCTATTTGTACATTGCGTGATTTGTCTGAACTTCCCTACCACGGCTCAGATTAAACGAGGTCATAGCTATGTTGCATAAATCGACTAGTGACGGGTAGTTGATTACCTGTTACAATCATTTACCTTTTATAGTCCTGTATAGTCATCCTTTAATTAACAGCAACAATGTTTCTCCTCTATATGAGCAATGCAAGGCGGATGTTGGGCTGATATTGATACAATGTAATGAAAACACTGCACTGGATTCTGTTCTGTTTCAGATGATATCAAATCAATGTGACAGAGTCACTAACAGATGTCTTTCCATTTGTAACCGATTTGCAGTGCATTAGGACTGTATGTTTCATTATTTAATGACCGTTGTCATTAGGCCTTATATGCTCCAGACATCCTAGTGCAGAATAGTCTAATAATAGCCATCTGTTTCAACCAAGCATAACAAATACAATTTTGTTAAATTTAAATCTGTTCATAAAAGTACACCATCAATTGCAAAATTTTGGAAAAAACAGAAAAAAAGGAAACTATCTATTTCTGTGAAAGTTATATGTTGGACAAGCTGTTGGACATGCTGTCTATTCCTGAATAACAAATGGCTACAGCACACCATGTCCAGGGAATGCACAATGCAATGCTCACTTTTAAAAGGACATTACTCTGCTATTCTTAAAATCTGAAACAGCTATTCCTGAAAAAGTCAACAAGTGTATCAGTAATGTGACAGGAATAACATAGATGATGCTACATGGTTTTAATTTGACATAATATGCCATGAAGGTAAATAGAGGTCAGTGGGGTCAGAGGGAATTCAATTTTGATTGCGCTGTCTTTACTAACTCATTGATGGACAGTAGTAGGCTATAAGACAGGTCTTGTTATTGTTTTATGAAATATTTACCTATCCGAACTGCACATTAACACGGGAAAGTGGATTTTATTGGCTACTTAATCAAATTTTGGTAATCATTCTTTACTTTCGCGAGTTGCGTCATGTCACATTACAGTATGTAAGCCTATTCCCCCTCAGGAATAGCTGAGGGGGAACTCGCAGTAGCTTTTATGTTGGGTATCCAAAATTACATACTTCTTGATTTTCCACTTCTATTCGGAAGTCTCTCAGTCTTTCTTCATGTTGCTCTCATCCCAATAGCCAACTTTAGGTTTCAACGGAGGGATTCAACAGCAAGCAAGTCATCAAATTTGAACACACTCCTACAGTGAACTGTATATGACCATAACCTGACCATATTCACCTGCCCTGCCAGGACGATGCTCCACTGAGCTTTCGATAAGCCTACAGTAGCTCTCAAAGAACATGCAACATGAACAAGAACAAGACATTCATGCTGCTTTTTGCAAATCAGGAATATTGTAAAACATGCTTGAAGCCAACAGCAAATTTGCAGAAAGAGCAGGATATGCCGAGGGAGAAATCTGACCTTGAAATTCTGTACATGTACAGTTGAAGTCAGAAGATTACATACACCTTAGCCAAATACATTTAAATTCAGTTTTTCACAATTCCTGACATTTTAATCCTAGTAATAATTCCCTGTTTTAGGTCAGTTAGGATCACCACTTCATTTTAAGAATGTGAAATGTCAGAATAATAGTAGAGAGAATGATATATTTGAGCTTTTATTCCTTTCATCACATTCCCAGTGGGTCAGACGTTTACATACACTCAATTAGTATTTGGTAGCGTTGCCTTTAAATTGTTTAACTTGGGTCAAACATTTTGGGTAGCCTTCCACAAGCTTCCCACAATAAGTTGGGTGAATTTTGGCCCATTCCTCCTGACAGAGCTGGTGTAACTGAGTCAGGTTTGTAGGCCTCCTTGCTTGCACACGCTTTTTCAGTTATGCCCACAAATTTTCTATAAGATTTTGGCTTTCTTCGGTTTGCAAGCCTTCCCCTTTTTCCTCCAAACATAACGATGGTTATTATGGCCAAACAGTTCTATTTTTGTTTCATCAGACCAGAGGACATTTCTCCAAAAAGTACCATCTTTGTCCCCATGTGCAGTTGCAAACCGGAGTCTGGCTTTTTTGTGGCGGTTTTGGAGCAGTGGCTTCTTCCTTGCTGAGTGGCCTTTCAGGTTATGTCGATATAGGACTTACTTCTATACTTGCGTACTATTGTTTGTACAGATGAACGTGGTACCTTCAGGTGTTTGGAAATTGCTCCCAAGGATGAACCAGACTTATGGAGGTCTGGAATTTTTTTCTGAGGTCTTGGCTGATTTCTTTTGATTTTCCCATGATGTCAAGCAAAGAGGCACTGAGTTTGAAGGTAGGACTTGAAATACACCCACAGGTACACCTCCAATTGACTCAAATGATGTCAATTAGCCTATCAGAAGCTTCTAAAGCCATGACATAATTTTCTGGAATTTTCCAAGCTGTTTAAAGGCACAGTCATTTTAGTGTATGTAAACTTCTGACCCATTGGAATTGCGATACAGTGAATATTAAGTGAAATAATCTGTCTGTAAACAATTGTTAGAAAAATGACTTGTGTCATGCACAAAGTAGATGTCCTAACAGACTTGCCAAAACTGTAGTTTGTTAACAAGAAATTTGTGGAGTGGTGAAAAACTAGTTTTAATGACTCCAACCTAAGTGTATGTAAACTTCCAACTTCAACTGTAGGTATGGTTAAAGTGACTATGCATATATGATAAACAGAGAGTGGCAGTAGCGTAAAAGAGGGGTTGGCGGGTGGTGGGTTGCGGGTTGCAGGACACAATGCAGATAGTCCGGGTAGCCAATGTGCGGGGGCACCGGTTGGTCGGGCTAATTGAGGTTGTATGTACATGAATGTGTAATTAAAGTGACTATACATATATATTAAAAAGAGATTGTAGCAGCAGCGTGAAAGAGGGGTTGGGGGGAGGCACACAATGCAAATAGTCCGGGTAGCCATTTGATTACCTGTTCAGGACTCTTATGGCTTGGGGGTAAAAACTGTTGAGAAGCCTTTTTGTCCTAGACTCGGCACTCCGGTACCACTTGCCATCCGGTAGTAGAGAGAACAGTCTATGACTGTGGTGGCTGGGGTCTTTGACAATTTTTAGGGCCTTCCTCTGACACCGCCTGGAGTAGAGGTCCTGGATGCCAGGCAGCTTTGCCCCAGTGATATACTGGGCCTGTACGCACTACCCCCTGTAGTGCCTTGCGGTCGGAGGCCGAGCAGTTGTCGTACCAGGCAGTGATGCAACCACGCTCTTGATGTTGCAGCTGTAGAACCTTTTGAGGATCTGAGGACCCATGCCAAATCTTTTTAGTTTCCTGAGGGGGAATAGGCTTTGTCGTGCCCTCTTCACAACTGTCTTGGTGTAAGATGAGCGTCAGAGTCGGTATAGTCCGATTCAATCTTAGCCCTGTATTGAAGCTTTGCCTGTTTGATGGTTCGTCGGAGGGTAGAGCAGGATTTCTTATGAGCTTCCGGGTTAGAGTCCCACACCTTGAAAGCGGCAGCTCTACCCTCTACCCTAGCTCAATGCAAATGTTGTCTGTAATCCATGGCTTCTGGTTGGGGTATGTACGTACAGTCACTGTGGGGACAACGTCCTCGATGCACTTATTGATGAAGCCAGTGACTGATGTGGTATACTTCTCAATGCCATCGGAAGAATCCCTGAACATGTCACAGACTGGAACATGATCCCTGCTGATGATCCCTGCTTTAGGTGTTAGAGGAAGATTCATGTCACTTAACCCACCTAAGCCAATCATTTGAAGCAATAGGTTTTCTCAACCAATAATAGAGTAATAATACAGTAATAATAATTGACAAAGTCAAAGGATGACAAGCGCAGTAGGCTAGGTAGAGCTATAGCTGCCACCTAAGCCTAGAGCTGACCGGTCAGAAATTTTGTTTTTTGTTAGACTATTATGAATGGTTGTCCAGCTGTCTGCTTTGCCCTTTCCCTGAGGCACACACAATGCTCGTTAATCTCGGTTGCTGATTTTTTAGACCCAAAATGGTCTCATTCCCCTTGAGTTGTGCATGTGTTTTGTCCATTCTGCTGACATGCTTGATATTTTCCTCTGGAGTTGTTTATGAGAGTAGCTGAGTGCAACTATAGGTGTAAACATCCCAAATTAAAAGAAGGCATTGCTGTTATCCATGTACTCCAATGATGAAATGAGCAGGAAGGTTAAAAGTCGAAACAGAACGTTGTTCTGTTTATGGTGCAGATAAGTGTGCATGTGTCTCACTGACCTATAAATAAGGGTGTGTGTGTGGAGCCATAAGAGCACATGCTAAAAGGAAGGAGAAGTGGTCTCTTTTGTATACATCTCCCCATAGAGCCATGATAGTCTGGGAAACATAAACATATATAGGCCTAGCTGTTCTGTTCTTAATTACAGGAATCACATCAGGGACTGGGCTGTCTGTTGTCCATAGTATACTATGTGGCATTCAAAATGTAGTACTTTGCGCAGAACTGCTGCAGTATGATTAGTCTTATAGGCATGATATTTAGCATGGCAGTGGTGATCCTATTGCTAATACTATCCTGTTGGGGCTTGGCATAGAGGAGAATCTGTAGCCATCTCCTCTACTCACACTATCTCCAGATCACCTCCCATCTGTCGCCCATCTAAGCTTTCTAAACAAGCCACTTAATCAGAGCACCACTCGCTCTTACATCATAGGCCTAGATGAGTCGCCACTCCCGGCTGGCCAGTGTGTTTTACACTGTGACCTGACCTCTTGTCCTACCTGATCCCTCTCTTTCCTCTCCAGGTACTGTGCCTGTCGATGGATCTGTGAGAAAAAGCCCAGCTCTGACATAAGGAGGCCAGTCCACTTCCTGCACCACTCATTCAGGTATGTGGACGCACATGGTTCTGTGTGATTTCATAAGAATTGACAGCTGCCCTGAAATGAGTTTGCGACCTTCATTTGAAGTGAATCACCGATGACATTTGTGACGCACGGCTTCATGCTGTTTCACTTCAAACTGGCCACATGAGCAGTTGGCGGGGAGAACAGTTAGGGATGAAGTAAGTTATGAGTGCAGTCAGTCAGTCATACATAGGCACAGTCATGTGTGAGGGTGGTTTTCTCACAGCTATCTGTGTTTCATCAATATTGTTTTCCTGCATCTTATTAACTTGAACTGGAGTCTTATTTCTGCTTTAAAAAAAAAAACATGTCTTCTAACCATCTATTCCACCAAAGCGTTAACGTCTCCTGTCTATCTTTCTAGACTGGCTCTTAGAACGCTCTGTTCTGAGTAAAGGAGCCTACTGAGAAACGGACAGCTTGACTTACATAGCACACACAGGCCATGTCATTACAGGAGCCAAGCCTGAGCATTCCAGGACGGCACACAACAGAAGGGAATTACAGACAGCCTTACAGCGCTAGGATAATGCTGCTGAGGGCACAGGACACTCTGTTTCATCTGAACGTGACAGAACGATGGGATCACGTCAGAGGAGTGGCTTAAATAGGAACACAACAGTGACATAGCATTAAGAACCTTATGAAAGGGAGAAGTACTTGCAGGGCAGACAGTTTCACAGTGCTGTGTAAGCTAACCATGCGTATCCAGCTGAGCTGACACATTGTAGATTCACCCTGTTACACGTAGTTCTGCCTCTTCCCATACTTCACCTTATCTGATCATGTTTTTTGTTTTGTTTGTTTGTCACTTAGATACCACAGAGGTCATGTGCATTAAAACATTAGAAGTGATCAGAATCCACCTTAGTGATCGTCTAGTGTTGTAAAATGGATGAGGCTGAGTGTTACTGAATATGTGAATGCCATGGAGATGTTAAAATGATACTAAAGTATTTTCATTAGACTGATGAGCAGTGGAGTGGTGGTGTGAGGAGAGTTGAGACCTGCATGCTATCAGTGGGTTATGTGTAGCAGAAAAGGTTCCCTAATTGGCAAGCATTCAAGAAGTTCCTGCACCACTGTATCCGGGCAACCAGAGATTTGTCACAACTAGCTAAGCTGACCTTAAAATAGGGTTTCCTTTTTCTCCTTTTTTTTGTCAGTACGAGCGAGAGCTTTTGTGTTTGAGTATACACTCAGCATACCAAACATTATGAACACCTTCCGAATATTGAGTTGCACCCCCATGCCCCCAGAACAGCCTCAGTTTGTACTCTACAAGGTTTCGAAAGCGTTCCACCGGGATGCTGGCCTGTGTTGACTCCAATGCTTTCCACAGTTGGTGGTGGATCGTTCTTGATACCCACAGGAAACTATCGAACATGAAAACCCAGCAGTGTTGCAGTTCTTGGCACAAACCGGTGCGCCTGGAACCTACTACCATATCCCATTCAAAGGCACTTACATTTTTTGTCTTGACCATTCACCCTTTGAATGGCACACATACACAATCCATGTCTCAATTGTCTCTAGGCTTCAAAATCCTTCTTTAACCTGTCTACTCCCCATCTACACTGATTTAAAGTGGAATTAACAAGTGACAATCAATCATAGCTTTCACCTGGATTCACCTGGTAAGTTAATGTAATGGAAAGAGCAGGTGTTTGTAGGTGTAGGTGTAGCGTAGGTGTTTTAGCCTTCCTTTGGCTTATGTGACAAAATGAACATTTACAAAAAGGCTTATTCTAAGGAGTACTGTTTTATGCAGCTTACAAAACATGTAAAAAAACATAGATGATGATTGGTAGAGCAAGTTCTCTTTGTCCCGTGGATTACATGGTCAGCTCGGATGTCTGTTATATGTCTGTGACATATACTGTACCAGACTGATGGGTCAGGTTGTAGTGTAGTTGTCTATGGTGACGGTGTCAATAACAAAGTTCCTGGCTGCAGGCAAGAAATAATGGGGTGTAATTATGGTTTGGTTCGATGTAATCACACTCTGAAACTGTCACATCATACGGAGAGGGAAAAACAGGTCAGTGGAGAATCTAATTACAATGAAAAGACTTTCAGGCACAGTGGAGCAGAGCATTAGTTCTGGTCTGATTACAGGAGCAGGACAAGCCACAGTGACCTGAGGTGGCTGGGCTTTTTAAGGTATTTTTGTGCAACCTGGTCTCAGAGCATTTCGTATTATTCTGTATGTAAATCCGAGACACTCCATTTAGTATGATATGTTAAGTTTTGTGTGGTATGTATTCATTTGTGGATGTCCATCACCCATTCGTATGATATGTTACAAATTACAATTTGGATTATATGTTACAAATTTGTGAAACGTGCAATATGTTACGATTTTTCAAAACGAACAATATGTTACGATTTTTCAAAACGAACAATATGTTACGACTTTTCAACACGAACAATATGTTACGAAATTGCAAAACGCATGATATGTTACAAATTACAATTTGGATGATATGTTACAAATTTGTGAAACGTGCAATATGTTACGACTTTTCAAAACGAACAATATGTTACGACTTTTCAACACAAACAATATGTTACGAAATTGCAAAACGCATGATATGTGACAAATTCTAGCAAGGTGGCTAACTTTAGCTAGGCTAGGGGTTAGGGTTAAGATTAGGGTGTTAGGCTAGGGTTAGGGGAAGGGTTAGCTAACATACTAAGTAGTTGCAAAGTAGCTAAAAAAGTAGTAAGTAGTTGAAAATGAGCTAATTAGCTGAAATGTTAAAGTTGTTAGATGTGGGTTGCTAGATGTTCACTTTATATTTCAGTTTTTGCCTTAAGTAACCATCTGTCTTATGTATCCATACCAAATGTAACATATCATACTAATTTGAGTGTCCCAGATTTACATTTACTGTAAATCTGAAAGTGCTAGCAGCATTTATCGCCCAGCCCTATGTGAGGTTAAGGTCATCTATCAAGGCAAATTGACCAGGATTACAATGTTACAAGGACATTGTGCAGGAAACTACAAGGAGCACCAAGTGATGGGTTAGCAGAGGAGACTCATTTAATCTATCTAAGTGAGGTTAGGAAAAGGCCATATTACTGATTGGATTATATAAACAGTGATCAATGTAGATATGGGTTTCTTCATGAAATGTGACTCCCCTTCCTCTGTAACATTGGCATTGTTTTATCTGAATGAGCCTTTACATTAAAGACTAATCTCACTAAATGATGTCTCTGACAGACACCTAGGTTTATGTAGCATATGCTGCATTATGTTATGGACACTATTCCCAAGCATCCGTTTTTAGTAATCCAAGGTTTTCATTGACGACAAAATCAATTCTACGCACATCAATCTTCTGGTTCATTGTTGCTGGAGGTAAAGTGAATGATGCCTTTCAAAGATACTCTTGATTGTTGCCTAAGGGAGAGAGAGAGGCTTGAGCCTCTGCTATTGCTTTCACCTTATGTAAGACCTTATCATTTCTATCTCAAACCATAGAGATATGAATCGGTCCTCTTACATCACGGGCCATCTACGGTATACGTCAGCACAAAGTCCAGGTTATACGGCAGCTGCTCAGGTTCAGAGGGCTTTGTTATATGATGCTGCTGTGGTTTCCTCATGCCTTGTATATAAAGAGGATGTCTGACTCTTCACTGACTTGCCTTTCAGATCTGGGTCACTGCTGGAAAGAAACTGAGTGAGATGTTTTGAGGATAGCCGGCCTAATGAATATTTGTGGTGAGTGTCACACCCGCTTTAAAACAACCACCATTTATTTCACTTTTTGATCAATTGTCTTTGTCTAGGAATTGAGATTTTTATATCTATAGTGTTCTTTCATAGAAGTCGCTTTCACTTCAACTGACCTTTTTTGTGTGTGTTATGGAGCATAATAAGTGTTGAAATCAGTGTGTTTTCTCTCTAAAGGTGATCTAATGGCAGACCAAAGAATGGACATTTCCTCCACGATGAACGAGTTCTTGTCTCCCGGCTCCACTGATCTAATCAGCTCGATCGGCACACCCGGCATGGACTACACACGCAAGAGAAAAAGCAGCACCACAGACTACCAGTAAGCCTGACTTCAAAACTGCTTATAGACTTTGTCCTACTTGCTACCTGAAGATAGTACATGTGCCAATCATCTTTATTATATTAATGTCATGTTAGGTCTGGTTTAGTGAGATCACATTGTTTGTCCTTCATGCCATTTTCTGACAGATGTGTATGTTTCCATGGCAGCTTTTTGATAAACTATTTTATTACGGTGTGTCAAAGGCTTCCACTTAAAGTTGACAAGATAACTACCTACCTAGAAATGAACAACCAATTAGGAACAAATGGTAGCATAACCTTGATTTAGATTAGATCAGAATAATCCGTATACTTCATTTGAATTGTAATATACGAACTTCCTTGCTTTCACAGAATTGATGACTTTTCTTTTGAGTAAGTATCAATTCAAATTATGAATGTTGAAGTACATTTGTAGTAAAGGAGCCAATCCCCTGTCAGATTAGTTGGCCCTCTGTGATCCTTGTTTGGTTGGGATTGGCCTCTTCTTTGATCAAACTCTACAAACTGTTCTAGCATTTACCCCTAGAAATAGAGGTTAGACACTAATGTATTCCTCATCCCTAATTTAGGCCAATCAAAATGAATGCGCTATGGTGATCAGTACGCTGAGAGTGACTGGTCATTTAGTACGTACACTATTGATCGCTGTGAATATGGGAGAGCCATTCATGC
Source organism: Oncorhynchus kisutch (assembly GCF_002021735.2). Lineage (NCBI taxonomy): Eukaryota > Metazoa > Chordata > Actinopteri > Salmoniformes > Salmonidae > Oncorhynchus > Oncorhynchus kisutch. Next base: position 65,103,412 of record NC_034181.2, on the reverse strand, counting down.
TATAGTGTAGATTTGAATAGCTAGAATTAGGATAAACATCAAAGCACGAAGGGGTGCTGCAGTAACAATCTTGAAGCACCAAGAAAGTATTACAGTTGTCTTCTAAAAATGTATTTGCTGGTATTTAGTTTGATCAGGCCTTCGTTTATTAGAGATATTAATTTGATTTGATGTATGATGTGTAATGGATGATGGATGATACATTATATTATTGTCTGTAGCTCATTCACTAAAGGCACAGATTTGTTTTCACCTGCCTTAGTGAGACTTAAGTCAACAACTCTGTGTGAACACCTTTGGGTCAATTTTGTAGAGCCAGTCATATTTGAAATCATCTTAATTTGAGGCTGTTGAATGCTATTATAGTATGGAGTCGGCGAGTCTTGAAGTGGCACAGGATATGTAATGGGTCATGGCTTAATTTCTCTTTTGTGGTTTGTGAAAGGACAGTAGGGATGAGTGGGATGACAGAGTAGGAGTTCAGCTGTGAACAATATCAGAGGCACAAGAAAGGTCTCAAAGAACCAGGTTCCCAATTCTGTAGGAACATTTCTAATAACTATTCATTTAGATTCTACCAAAGATGGTAAGAAAATATTTGAATGGCTTTGCATTAGTAATGTTGATGTTTCATGTGAACCAAAGGCTCTCCATGGTTTTTTACTATAAACATTTCAAATGACTTCTCACTTTAGTGTTTTGCTTTATTCATACTTACATTGCATACTGTAACATCATTATTTAATATTTGTTGTAAAAATGATTGTTTTACTATATTTCTTTGTACTAATGTTATTGCTTCTCCTCAAAGGGATAGCATGGACACAGACAATGATAGACTTGGTGATCATCAAGGCCGGATAAAAAATGCCAGGTAACCAAATGTTTCTATCTTCCATAGGATGACATAAAAATCTATGGAATAAAAATATTTTTATTTATATTACAGATTAGTCATGTTTCTGTAAATACAGGCAGACTATGGTTGTGTTGATTTGTTTGTCTACGTTAAATGCTCTTTGTATTGTTTGGATGGCAGAGAGGCCCACAGTCAGATTGAGAAGAGACGCAGGGACAAGATGAACAGCTTCATAGACGAGCTGGCCGCCCTAGTGCCTACATGCAACGCTATGTCCCGTAAACTGGACAAACTAACAGTCCTGCGCATGGCTGTCCAGCACATGAAGACCTTAAGAGGTGAGGCGAGAAGGATTTTAATAGGACTGCTGCCAGAACAGTACAGTGATGACAACCACCACCATGCAGCTGATCAATAAAGTACATCAGAATAATACAAATGACATATTGATTTAATTGTCTTACATACGAGCTTTTTCTGAATCACAGGTGCTGCTAACCCCTACACTGAAGCTAACTACAAACCAGCCTTCCTGTCAGACGACGAACTGAAGCACTTAATACTGAGGGTGTGTGTCCTTACCTCCATAGACTGTATGGTGTCCTCAGAGTGCGTTTCATGATGAGTATGCATGTAACTCAGTATTTCTCTCTTATCTCCCCCTCTCCCTCTCCTCTCCACAGGCATCTGATGGCTTTCTGTTTGTTGTTGGCTGCGATCGAGGGAAGATACTGTTTGTTTCGGAGACGGTCTACAAAATCCTAAACTTCAGCCAAGTACGTCCTCTCCAATATGTTGCTGTTCTTTTTCATTAAATGGTGGTACTGTAGTCATTTTTACCCTCATGAGCTATCCTGATGAAATGCATATAACATTTATTTATTATTATTAACCTGGCATTACTTTACAGACATTTACATTTTAGTTGTTTAGCAGACACTCTAATCCAGAGTGATTTACAGTTAGTGCATTCATCTTAAGATAAGTAGCTATGACAACTACATCTCAGTATATTTTTCCACAATAAAGTAGCTATCAGCAAAGTTGGTGCTAGTTGGAAAAAGTCAAGTACAAGTGTTAGTTCACGAAAGGCAAGTGTGTTAGTTATTTTCATTTTTTTTATGGGCCTCATTTATGTAACGTGGTCTTATCTTACGGAACTCTCTCCCTCCCTGTGCAGAATGACCTGATTGGCCAGAGCCTATTTGATTACCTGCATCCTAAAGACATTGCCAAAGTCAAGGAGCAGCTGTCCTCATCGGACACGGCGCCGCGGGAGCGCCTCATCGATTCCAAAAGTAATGCATCCTGGCCTCTAGTTACCAGCCTTTCTTATAGTGCCCGGGGGGTGGAGAACAAGGAAAGCAGGGACACCGTGTCTGATAGAGTAGAAGAGCAGACTGTAATCAGTGTCATCAGCCTGCTGTCCCCTACACAGCTAGCACAGTGACACACCCCTCAATGTATCCCCCTGTACTGTGTGTTCCTCATTATTTAAATGTCAGAAGCTAAATATAGGGTAGTGCTATTTTTACATTAAGCCATGCTGGGTTCAGGGTAAAAAATAAACAGTCAAAGAATTTCTGTAAATTCAGCAAAAAAAATTGTAATAGCAAATTATGTATTGTAGCTTTATTTGCCAGAGTAGGACTTGATACAGTATATACAGTGCCTTGCGAAAGTATTCGGCCCCCTTGAACTTTGCGACCTTTTGCCACATTTCAGGCTTCAAACATAAAGATATAAAACTGTATTTTTTTGTGAAGAATCAACAACAAGTGGGACACAATCATGAAGTGGAACGACATTTATTGGATATTTAAAACTTTTTTAACAAATCAAAAACTGAAAAATTGGGCGTGCAAAATTATTCAGCCCCCTTAAGTTAATACTTTGTAGCGCCACCTTTTGCTGCGATTACAGCTGTAAGTCGCTTGGGGTTTGTCTCTATCAGTTTTGCACATCGAGAAACTGAATCTTTTTCCCATTCCTCCTTGCAAAACAGCTCGAGCTCAGTGAGGTTGGATGGAGAGCATTTGTGAACAGCAGTTTTCAGTTCTTTCCACAGATTCTTGATTGGATTCAAGTCTGGACTTTGACTTGGCCATTCTAACACCTGGATATGTTTATTTTTTAACCATTCCATTGTAGATTTTGCTTTATGTTTTGGATCATTGTCTTGTTGGAAGACAAATCTCCGTCCCAGTCTCAGGTCTTTTGCAGACTCCATCAGGTTTTCTTCCAGAATGGTCCTGTATTTTGCTCTATCCATCTTCCCATCAATTTTAACCATCTTCCCTGTCCCTGCTGAAGAAAAGCAGGCCCAAACCATGATGCTGCCACCACCATGTTTGACAGTGGGGATGGTGTGTTCAGGGTGATGAGCTGTGTTGCTTTTACGCCAAACATAACGTTTTGCATTGTTGCCAAAAAGTTCAATTTTGGTTTCATCTGACCAGAGCACCTTCTTCCACATGTTTGGTGTGTCTCCCAGGTGGCTTGTGGCAAACTTTAAACAACACTTTTTATGGATATCTTTAAGAAATGGCTTTCTTCTTGCCACTCTTCCATAAAGGCCAGATTTGTGCAATATACGACTGATTGTTATCCTATGGACAGAGTCTCCCACCTCAGCTGTAGATCTCTGCAGTTCATCCAGAGTGATCATGGGCCTCTTGGCTGCATCTCTGATCAGTCTTCTCCTTGTATGAGCTGAAAGTTTAGAGGGACGGCCAGGTCTTGGTAGATTTGCAGTGGTCTGATACTCCTTCCATTTCAATATTATCGCTTGCACAGTGCTCCTTGGGATGTTTAAAGCTTGGGAAATCTTTTTGTATCCAAATCCGGCTTTAAACTTCTTCACAACAGTATCTCGGACCTGCCTGGTGTGTTCCTTGTTCTTCATGATGCTCTCTGCGCTTTTAACGGACCTCTGAGACTATCACAGTGCAGGTGGATTTATACGGAGACTTGATTACACACAGGTGGATTGTATTTATCATCATTAGTCATTTAGGTCAACATTGGATCATTCAGAGATCCTCACTGAACTTCTGGAGAGAGTTTGCTGCACTGAAAGTAAAGGGGATGAATAATTTTGCACACCCAATTTTTCAGTTTTTGATTTGTTACATTTTTTTGAAATATCCAATAAATGTCGTTCCACTTCATGATTGTGTCCCACTTGTTGTTGATTCTTCACAAAAAATACAGTTTTATATATTTATGTTTGAAGCCTGAAATGTGGCAAAAGGTCGCAAAGTTCAAGGGGGCCGAATACTTTCGCAAGGCACTGTATTTATAAAGGATCATGGGTGATACTGTTCCTGTTGTTGCAGCATAAATGAAATGCTATGTTGTGTCTGGTCCTCAGCTGGCCTTCCAGTAAAGACAGACATCACCCCCGGCCCATCCAGACTTTGCTCTGGAGCCAGGCGATCCTTCTTCTGCAGGATGAAGTGCAATCGGCCCCTCATCAAAATGGAGGACAAGGACTTCCCATCCACCTGCTCCAAGAAGAAAGGTACTTTAGCCTCCTGTCTTTTCCTTACGTAACTTGCTCAAGGGTGTTTTTTCATCTCCTGTGATTCATTTTAGTTAACAGTTCATATGGTTTCGTACCAATAGACTACTTACTCATTGATGTCAGTGATAGCTCCAGAGTAGAACTAGATGAGGATGATGATACATTCCCTGTATCCACAGCTGACCGTAAGAGCTTCTGCACAATACACAGTACTGGCTACCTGAAGAGCTGGCCGCCTACCAAGATGGGTCTGGATGACGACAATGAACCAGACAACGAGGGCTGCAACCTCAGTTGTCTGGTGGCCATTGGACGGCTGCATCCCCACATTGTCCCTCAGCCAATGAACAATGAGATCCGTGTCAAGCCCACTGAGTATGTCTCGCGCCATGCCATCGACGGGAAGTTTGTCTTTGTTGATCAGAGGTGAGAGATGTTTTATGGCATGCAGGCAGACATACAAACATGTAGCAAAGGACGTGCCAGTTGGCCCCTAGACAGTGATGTCCTGACACCTGGCTGGACCTCGTGGGCAGTCCAGAGCTGGATTTACTGTGGAGTGACAGCTTATGTGTGAGTGAGGTTTTTGTCAATGTCCAAATATAGCATCAGCAACATGTTCCAGATGGAGGTGTAATGGAGGCCCAGAGGGCAGACAGATTTCAGAGTAGATATGTTGACAAAAAATACTCCACTGCCCCCTGACAAAACAATCCCATAACCTCGCCGCGTCACTAATACTGTTGGGTACACTGGGAATTTCTAGATAATGTCACTGGGTGCTATGTGATTGTCATAGGGCTGGTCGATATGGACAAAATATCATATCACAATATTTGTAAAAAAAATATTTAAAAAACACCGTATTTGACAGTATTTTATGTTTTTGAATAATAAAAGTTTAAAATATTTTTTCTGAGTAATTCATAACCCTAGGGAGGCAACACAAATTATTAGCGAGTTCAATTGGGCTTTCTCCCTTTATACTATTCTATCCAAACAAAAATGATTTTCAGCATTTCTATCTATTTCTGCTTATCCTGCACTTGTATTAACATTTCCACAAGGTGCCACTCAGCATGATATTGGCAAAAAATATATATATATAGCTAGCCAACATATCCTAGCTAGCCAGCATATTCTTTACCATCCCACTGCTACTGTTCTAGATGACTGTTGGGAATATACTAGTAGACAAGGCAATGGTTTTGGTTGGACAGTTGGAAAGCTTGCTGATGAGAGCGGTTGGAGGGAGTTCGAGGTTGGCCCTTCTGTGGTGATAGGGGATGGTCCTCTATGGTTACTCCCAGATCCTGTTGTTGATCTAACCTTGGTAGAAAAAAAGAATGATTGGTCAAAAGGCAGTGATATAGGGAAACTGGTTCACAATTACATTGGTAGAAGTTGTTATGCATTTTTACCACTTTTCACAGATAGATCCAAGGACCCAGATAGTGGGCGCACAGGAGCAGGCGTTTACGTTCCTGAATTTGATGTGCAGATATGTAGAAGACTAAACTGTCAGCATACTCAGTTGAACTGTTGGCAATAGTAGTTTCCCTCTAGTGGGTGGAGGACGTACAACCTGTCAGAATGATAGTATGCTCAGATTCCCTGTTTGTATTGAATAGTTTATCGTCTGGCAAATATAATAGTAGTGACCTACTATTGGAGGTATTATTGCTATTATGGAGAATTGAGAGACTGGTTGTAGTAGTTAGATTCTGCTGGGTCCCAGCCCATTCGGGTGTGGAAGGGAATGAAATTGTAGACCAGTTGGCCAAAAGAGCTTCAAAACTAGATATAATTGATATTAATGTTCCACTGGGTAGAGGTGAGGCCAAATGTAAGATCAGAGCCATTTTGATAGATGTGTGGCAGAAGAGATGGGACTCTGAGCCCAAGGGCCAGCATTTACATGCCCTCCAAAGAAAGGTCGGTGGACCAAGATTCAAAGGTCTAATTAGGAAGGAAGAGGTGGTGTTTGCTCGATTGTGCCTAGGACAATGTACATTGAACTCAGCATTAAATCTGGTTGGCAAGCATGTGAATGGTTTGTGTCTCAAGTGTATGGTCGATGAAATGTGTGTTTTTATATTGTTGTAAATATGTTGAAGAGAGGGAAAGATTGAAGTGTAAGGTTATTGAGGTTGGACGGTTTGGAAGGGATTTTGGGGATGGAGGAGGGTCTTTTAGAAGTTAGTAAGGCTCTGTTTGATTTTCTCAGAAGTACTGAGTTAGGTAGGAGGATTTAGAAATGTTGAGCTAATGTAAACGTGATTGACTTAACACTCCAGCATAGTAGGTGGCGGCATGCACCTTTAACGTTTGTTTGCGGACCCGCCATTATATCATAGAAGAAGAAGCCAACATATGCATACTTTGCCTATTCCTCTCTGATAAGATTCCATTGCACAACATGCTTTTCTTGGCTGACACCGGCACTGGTACCAGGCAGTGTTAGCTAACTAAATAAGTTTGCTCTGACTCTTAGTACATTTAGCTAGCTAGCCACTAGCCATGTAACTAGCGATAAGCATTAACGGCTAACAAGTTATTTTAGCAACACCTTACGAAGAAAAGACCAACTTGCAAACAGTAGTTTGCACAAACGAATAGAGAAATTATAGGACGCTTGTGGAAAGTAGCATGTCACCAACATTGTTGCATCCATCTGACCTTGCGGAGTGAACGGAAAGAAAGTGCTGGTGACTCTATGGTCGAGCAACTGCTCTCTTATTGAGTGACGTGGCAGGGCTTGGTGTGGTTAGCGGCATGCAGCATGACTCAAGAAGCAAACGGACTAAACCATAAAAACAGACATTACACCCGTCAGAGTTGCGTATTTCATTTAAAACAAAACAAACATTGAAATACCGTTATAGAAGTTAAATTAAAAACTGAAATCGGTCCATGCATCAATACCGGTGTATAGTCAAATATGGTACACTGCCCAGCCCTAGATTGTCATGGCATTGATTATGATCAAGCAAGCAAAGCAGGTGGGAGAATATTATTTTATTTGCATACAAAAAAAAAAGATGTGGGCTAGACTTATCTTAAAAATGTCCTAAATACCACTGGCCTGCTTTGATAGTCAGGACTTGTGTTTAATACTGTTCTCTTTTGTAGGGCCACTGCCATTTTGGCTTATCTACCCCAAGAGTTGCTGGGTACATCGTTTTATGAGTACTTTCATCAAGATGACATAGGGCACCTTGCGGAATGTCATAGACAAGGTATGTATCAGATTGAACAAGGACACCAATATAACAAGAAAGATCAACGTTTTAGACTGTGATACATCCCTGAATCTCAGTAATATTGTAATGTCTGGTAATTTTGTCATAAAAAATGTATTGTGCTAATAAGCCTGTCACATAGCGAGTAGACTGTGATATGAATGAATCTAGAACGAGGCAGGCTACCATTTTGGCAGTGTGCAGATATCATGCCTTATTGAGCTCACCCCTGGCTGCCACCTCTGTTCTCAGTGCTCCAGATGAGGGAGAAGATCAATACAAACTGCTACAAGTTCAAAATAAAAGACGGCTCCTTTATCACGCTGAGGAGTCGCTGGTTCAGTTTTATGAACCCTTGGACCAAAGAGGTGGAGTACATTGTCTCCACCAACACGGTCGTCTGGTAAGTAGCTAGACACATCTGTTTCTACTAGGACTTTCTTCCATAGCCCCCATTTAACTAGTCAATGCATAATATTACACTGTATTCATTGTATTAGGGTCATATCCTAATAAAGTCGGATAATAAATGTACAATTTTAAACATCTGATTACAATGCCTACTGTGTCAAAATTGTTTTATCACCACCACTATTGTTTCAACATGAAATCAATGCCCAACTCATATAGCTGTCTGGCTTGCCTCAGAAAACAAAGCATGTATTATTGGAACTCTTGCATATTTATTACTGTGTCTTTCTAGAGCTGTTGGGCTAGCGTTAATAAGCTGCCCAATGAGGTGTGAAGTGATGAGCATGCTCAGTGATGATGCTCACTCTCTCTTCTCTGTCTCACAGCGGCAGCGTGCCTGAAGGATCTGATGGCATCTATCCTCAGCTCGCCGCCTCCCCCCAGAGCATGGATAGTGTACTCACAGACGGTAAGCCTGCCCTCCTGCTGTGCTCTCACACAGCAGTTCACCCGCTTGGATGAAGTGTGACTGTACTTTGATGAGTTGACATACACTTTTTGTGTGCCTGGCATGACTGTGACTAAGTAATGGTTTTGTTTTCCGAAATGTGACTGAGATTTTGCGTTTGTTGCTTCCAGGAAACGGGAAGCGGGCCCTTCAGACTGTGCCTGGCATCCCCGGCGGCACAAGGGCAGGGGCGGGAAAGATCGGCCGGATAATCGCAGAGGAGGTGATGGAGATCCAGAGGTGAGAGGAACCATGTGGATTGTGTTATGATTGTCTTGTCAAACATAACTTGGCATGTCTGTATGGTCATAACCATACCATGGTCATTGACCCCCAGTACATAATGGAAATGTCTGTGTGTGACTGAGACTGTATGGGGCTGTGTCCTGCTGTTTTTACCCTGGGTTTTCTTTACTCTTCCAGGATAAGAGGCTCCTCGCCCTCCAGCTGTGGCTCCAGTCCTCACATCTTCACCAGCACTCCACCCCCAGACATGTCGTCCCCAGGGGGAAAGAAGGTAAGAGCTCCCACCTGTCCTTCCCATTCTCCTCCACTTCAACCCCTCCCAACTGGGAGGAAGTCTGCTATTCACTCCACTGCTCATCCATGTGAAGTCAGTAATGAGCACATCTGGTGGATGTTTTTAGTGTCTGTTGGTGGCTCATACTTCAGGATGCAATGGTGATTCCTGAATGTCAATTCTGTCTTGATTCTCTCACAGATACAGAACAGTGGAACTCCAGAACATCCCTCAGCAGGGCTGATACCGGGACCAGACTCCGTAGGCTATCCATACTCCAACAACTCCAATCTAAGTATGTATTTTTCCCCGCTCTGAAATCTAATCTCGATTACAGTTAATGAAACTATCCACATAAAATCTTTGATATTTAACCCTCGTCCTTACCCTATTTAGGTGATAACTCTCACATTGGCATTGACATCATGGATGAGCCAGGCTCCAGTAGTCCGAGTAATGACGAGGCAGCCATGGCTGTGATCATGAGCCTTCTGGAGGCAGACGCAGGGTTGGGAGGCCCAGTGGACTTCAGTGACCTGCCCTGGCCACTGTGAGGACTGTCAGGCTAAGGCAAGGCCTCCTAAATGAGCTGAACATGGTAGAGTAAGGACTGGGTGTTACAGTATTCACATTGTGTCAGTTTGTGACCAGTACCAGAGAGCCATATCAACAGGGCTAATGTGACTGTAGCCTCACAGTAAGGCTGAATGCAGGCGGGCCCTGAAAAGGAAGGAATACTAGGCCTGGGATCGGCCATGATGTACAGTCCACCTCAGTGCGGTTGGGGAAAAGTGAAACTGCCTCATTACCCCTGTAGTATTATTGTACCAGTTATCTGGGTTTTTCTATGTCCATTCATCCACAGGCATTCAACCCAGCTCTTTTATAATGGCATTCGTTTTTGTGTGTGTTTTTACACTTCAAAAAACATGTTAATATTTCTAAAGAAAATTGTATCATACATGTTTATTCTAATTCTCTAAATATATATATGTAAAAGTGTATTGTCAGCAGTGAATTATTTTTTAAATAAACTTCCTCTATTGCTTATTTCCATTTTCTAAAATACGAAACAGGGCTGTCTGTATTAAGTTACCCTCCAGTGGCATAACACTGCTAAATCAACTGGAGGGATTTTACATTGTTGCCACAATGTGGAAATCCAAGGTACTTTGCTACAATATGTTGAATGTGGAAACACAGTAATCCGTTTGCTTGCCAACAATAGATGAAATGACAAAATCACAGACACACAGGATGTGCTTTACTACTGACCCCTGGGAAATATTGTTGTTCCTTAGCAACAGGCAGACTCTCCAAATGACCCATAAAAGGAAAACTTTCCTCCTGATCTGAAATCAGGTCAACTCAAACCACAATTGCAGGCTAGGTATTGCACATGTATTAGGCTACTTTTTGAACTTTCAGTTTGAAAGTGTATGGGCTCTATTCAAATCTGTATCGCTGAAGCGTTACAGATTGCGCAATAGAAATGTAAAGGAGATTTAATTGATGCAGCGTTCACCATGAATACAGTCTCCACTAATGCAGCAACATTGCCTCAATTTCAATCATGCTGTAAAGCTGAACTTTCACAATACAGATTGAATAGAGCCCTAGGTTGGGAAGTCAAGTCACAGAAATGATTAACAAATGGTTTAAAAATATCCTATTACACACTCTACGTCAGGGATTATCAACTAGACTCAGCCTCGGGCAGATGTTTTTGTGAGTGGATGGTCGGGGGGCCAGAACATAATTACAAATAATTTGTAGAGTGCAATTTGACTGCAAGAATCCCAAACAGATATAATACTTGACAGGAACATTTCAAACCTTGCTTAAATTTGTATACGATCACGTGTCTCTCATGTGTGTGAATTCTTGGGAACAGATTTCCAAAATTAAAATAACTGGTGTTTCCTGCAAAATTATTTTTGCTCAGAAAATGTGGGGGGCCAAACAAAACCATCAGCTCTACATAGAGGCATAAGGTGAAAGTAACCTCTTTCAACTCAAGTGCTATTAATGGATAATAAGCATAATGATAAGAATAAAAACACAATACACTGTGATTTGAATGTCTTTATATCATGCTGAATATTTAGGGAGCACAGAGCACAGCATCACATTACCAATTCTATGATGTCAACCAACCCTTACATGATTCAAAGTATATCTGAGGGGAATTCAACAGTAATTTCCACTGAATGGTGATGAAATCAGAGGCCTTTCTCCATGGCCAGGCATCCCGCTCTGCACCTATTCCCCGAACAGTTACAGTATTCACTAGTCTTGCCATCCAGGAAGTATGCCCAGAACTGCACATGAAATAAAACTCAGGAGGAGAACACAGTAACACCAGTGCACAGCCCAATAACCATTGTACAATAACAATATATAATAATAATGACAAAATAATTGGGTTTGCTAAATTTATTTCAAACAATTAACAGAAAAATAAATTCCTTTGGTCAAGTATTTTATTTTAAGAAATAAGAGAAATATGCCCTTTTGCCAGTCTAGTCCCTTATAGGGTTTTTACAGTCGACGAGATCCTTGAGGCTCTAAGGCTGCGGAGGAGGTGCCAAGGCAATATGGTTATGATGCCCCTCTAGCTCCATGCTGCAGTACGCTGGGGAGGGAGGTGTCAGGGAGGGGGCAGTCCTCAGACTGCGGGCGAGGGGGCGTCTGGGTCACCGGGGTCGTTGTTGTAGTTGTTGCTGTACTGGGGTCCGCTAGGGGGCTGGTTGGGGAGGTTGTCCAGCTCATCCACCTGAGGGCCAGGGTGCATGTTGACCAGCTGGTCCTGGGGGATATCTGCAGCAGCTGCAGCCAGGTTAGTGATGGACTTGCTTTTGACACACTGGAAGTCAACATGGCGGCTCTTGCCCTCCTCCTTCTCCCAGGACATGCGGATGAAAGGCCTCTGGACGTAGTTGTAGATGACCTCAGGACGGCCACCAGGACGCTTCTTCACCTTCTCTTTATATGTGGGGTAACCTACCAATACATGGCGCAGACAACAGAGCCAGTGAGTTCACAATGCTGAAGCGAAATCTTACATTTTTACTCTGAACCCCAGCAAATACATGATAAAAATCAGCATCTTACCTTCAATGCCTAATCTTATTTTCTTCAGGCCTCTCTCCTTTAAAACTGATTTGGCAACATCTCGATTTTCTATATACTTGAAGAACCGGTATAGTTTTGTACTGTATATTACTGCAGAGAGAAAATAAAATGTTGTGAAACAAACAACTCATTATCAACTACTTTATTAAGCAGTGTCAATGAAGTTGGTCACTTTAGGTAAGTGAACAACAGTTTAATCCACGGCAGGGATTACTAATTAGGAATAACACATTTTTGGTATTTAGTATCTTATAAGGATCCCTATAAGCTGTTGCGAAAGCAAAAACTACTCTACCTGGGGTCCACACAGAACATGAAACATGACATAATACAGAACATAAATAGACCAGAACAGCTCAAGGACAGAACTACTTACATTTAAAAATGACACAGTCTACATATCAATATGCACACAAAATATCTAGGTCAAATAGGGGTGGGTGGAGAGTGTGTGTGTGTATTAACTCACTCTGTGAGTACTCTTCTCCCATCTGTGGTGGGTACTCTTCGTCCCAGTCCACTACGTCGTCATCAGTGAGCACCACGATGTGGCATTCTCTCTCTCCGCTCTGGGCGCTGGCCACCATCAGAGACACAACCATTTCCTCCAGGTAGAACTCAAACTGACGTCGGGCACCGTCGTTAGATAGCTCATGCATGAGGGCACCTAGGGACAATGGGACATGGGACAGCAGTTCAGAGACGCAAACCAACACACTAACTTTCCATACCATTTTCATCAGTTTAATGGAAACCTAATTAAATCACTAATAAGGGATATGAAAACCAAGGGCTCATTATTTATGTTCACTGAGCCAACCAGGTCAAGAAGGGTAAAAAGGGGGTGTACTCACTGAGGTCTCTGCACTTGATGGTGCTGTAGTCAAAGGTGATGCACAGATAGTCACATGCCTCTCTCAGCTCAGGGATGGAGATTCCATCAGGGCAACGGATTATCCCAGATTTGTAGTAATCCTGCCAGTTAGAGAGTGAACAGAGAAAACACAAAAGACAGGCATTACAGAGACTGCCCCCTATCAGCTCCCCCTTCCTAAAATGTTCAAAATGGCCAATGCCCTTCCCCCTACGTACAGATATCAGTTTATTGCCAGTTGAGCTGGGCATGGATATAGATTTGCAAATGCAAAAATAAAATGGTGCATCTTTCTAAACAAGTGTGGTGCCTCTGAGGCCAGATTGATCCATGTTTGTCAACAACAGCCCACATGTATCAATCCCATCCTCCATTTTCACATCAGCAGCCAGTGGTATTGATTGTTGTACTTGTTCTCAGGACATTCATAGCCTCAGTGGACAACTCATGGCATTTACTCTATAATAACAGTCTGAGGTTGATCCTATAGCCTTAAGTAAATGTTTCTGTTGTCTATATAATTAAGCTACAAAGTTTCAGACAATCAACAAGTAAGTTAATCAATTCAGGATTATTATGAGTAGCAGGCTGCCCCTCCCATTGTGGCTCAGAAGAGCAAAGGTTAGCAATGGCTACGCTAGATCAAGGAATTGTTTTCAAGTAAAAACAGTCAATAATTGACCAAGTTAGTAAAAGGGAGTGTTGTACTTGGTAATAAAGTGCTATTGACTGACCAGGATGGCTCGGAACACCGTAGAGCTGATGCCCTCGGCAACTTCATACTCTCCTTTTTCATTGGGCCGTGTGAAATTGTGTTCCCTTCCAGATCCAAACATTCTGCAAGAAACCACAAAACAGGTCACATTTCACAGGGGTCACACTTCAGCGTTGTTCAGCTTTCATACAATAAAAAAGCTAAAGGAAAAAACCCATGTAGGTGACTTCCTCCTCATAACCACACTGGTAAAACAAAACTTGATATGGATTGATGATTTGACCATAATAAAGTACAACAATGAGGTCAGCCCTACCTGCCCAGCATGGTGTTGGGCTGTGCTGTGAAGATTGAAGGGTCCACCACGAACCGTGTGTTATCTACTATAAGAGTGACCCTCTCGGAGCCTGAGGTCCGGATGCTGCGGGTACCCAGGCCCGTGCCCAGTCCCTCCTTGCTATTCTCATAGACAAACACCATATCTCCCACTCCCAGGCTCTTAAAGCAGCCCTCAGTGCTGGACAGGCTGCTATTACGGCTGCTGACCACCCCGCTACTACTGGAGCTGCTGGGGGAAATCCTCTGAGGACGGGGGCTGCTGGGCCTGGAGCCACCGTCCCTCTCACGGTCTGGAGGTGGAGGGAGAGAGGCACTAACTCACTGGCATGACGACTGACCTTTCTCACAGACTACTCCTATTACATGCCAACATTAGAATCCATCCATGTTCTCTTAGAAATATTATTTTAGGAGACTGTGTGAAAGTGTTCGCACTACGTTCTACTCACCGCTGTTGTGCTGGCGGGTGGGCGAGGTGACATTTCTGATGCAGGGGGTGAGCTGGCCCTCTCCCCTCTCGTGCGACGAGTCCCGGGAGCGGTCGCTGGAGCGGCGGCGGTCGCGTGAGCGGTCACTGCCCCCGCTAGCACCATGCAGGCTCATCTTCACCAGGTCTGCCTCTAGTCAAGATGCACGCGACTGAGCGCTGTCCAGAGCAGAAAGCACAATAAATACTAATAGCAGTTAAACTTCTCACACACTTCTTCCCCTAATGTATTAATACAGATTGAAGGTCACAAATCATGTGTCTGCTGTAACCGTAAAGACACTCAGGACAACTGTCAGCGGTGACCGTATGGTCCAGGGCTTTACTAGAACCAGTATTTACCTCTAGAGGTAATTATAACACCACCCTGGACCATACTGTCACAGTCACGATTTTGTGACCTTGTGGGAGATCTGTCGATGTGCCCTTGAGCAGGGCGTTGACCCTGGTTGCTTCTGTATGTTGCTCTGGATGGGAGTCTGTAAGATGACTACTAATGTGAAGTAGTTGTTGAGCGGCTTCACTGCAAGTATATTGTATGTTTTAAATATACAATAATAATAAAACCGTTTTTTTAAAAGACAGACAGCATAGAAGCAGCCCATCTAACCCAAGAAGACTAACTGGAGAGAATGGAAGGACACAAATGTACACGCACAAAAGCAGAATCCCTTTTAGTGTAGGTAGACCACTTGTCTCTTGGTACATCGTATAAAGGGAAAAGACATTAAAAGCAGTATCAAAATGATTGCGTCCCTATATAGGCCTACAATCATGAATAATAGCTTCCCATTTAGTATTGAAATATTGAACATATTGTCCCAGAGATTCAGTAAAAGCACAGTGTTGTATAGGATAATGTCTGTTCCCTTAATATGAGGGCACATCACATCAGTGAGCCATGGAAGTATAAAAAGCAGGCCAACGTTCCTGTTTGGAGAAAAGCCAAAAAACACACTTGCATGGTCATGTTCTGCACCAGTTCTTAGAAGTTATGAAAAATAAGGACTGTTTTTTTTTAAAGAGTTTGCTTTGGAAGTTAGGTAGCTAGTCTCTCTTGGGAATCTTAAATAACTGAACTACAATGACCCAAGAAATGCCAAAAAGACTTCCTTTCTGCCAAAACAGCCAGTAAAGGGCATAGACCATTAGCAAACACTTTAAACTATAGTTATAAAGTGTACATAGCGCTGTCATGACAGTGGAGTTATGACAGCCCATCTGACTTTACAGCCATGATAAAAACAGTAGCCTTGTATGATGTTGGCCTCAAGAGTAACCAGGCCTTCATTGAAAATCACAATGGTCAATGTCAACATTATGAAATCAAAATGTATTTGTTACATGTGCCGAATACAACAGGTGTAGACTTTACCAACAAGTCCTTAACCAACAACGCAGAGCTTTTTTATAAGAAAATACTTGCAAAACAATAAATAGAAAAGTAAAGAAGTGCACAATGAGTGTGTGACTATGCTGAAAAACATCTGTCTAGCCTATAATATGATGGCCTATACCTATAGCACTATACACATGATCATGGATGTGAAATGCCTCCACAGAAATGACAACCATCTTGGTTAGTGTCAGTTTTATCTGACCGTACACACTATCAAATACAAAGTAATTGCCTCACCTCGAGTGCTTGCAGAGTTTGCGAGGTCGGTTGTTTTTCGTTCCCAATTCTCAGTGTCACTTGAGTTGCTATCATATGACTGGACGTGCTGCCATCACCAATGCAGAGACATCCACCCCAGATTACTCACCATTCATAATCTGACATGACGGAGGGAGTCGAGTTAGATATTAATTCACTGGGTTATTTCAGGAGAGCCAAACAAGCTGTAAATATTCACATAAATGCTAGTTATACATTGAGTGAATACGAAACTAAAAAGCAGTTCCCCTTCGCATTCTAACTCTTCACAGCTGCTCGCCAGCTAATGTCACGATGATCCCGAATAATACGAGCTAAACTAATTGTGGCTAACTAGTTAGCTAATTGTGGCTAACTAGCTAGCTAATTAACAATGATGACAGTAGCACCTCAGCTAACTAATGTGATCACAACATAGCCAGCACTAAGTTAGTAACCAGTCCCAGCTAGTAAATAGCAGAGATGATTTAGAATGTTTGTAAAAATATAAATATATTTGTATACCTAGCCAGGCAGTGGCTACCTATGTGAAGCTTGCCACAATAAGGATTAGCCACAATAGTCGAATTTGCGGGGAGCCTTCAAAATAAAAGGCCCCCATTGAAAGCGATGCAAACGGATACAAATTGCGGACTCAGGCCATATTTGGACTAGATCATGTTAAACAAGTTCTAAATGTTGTTATATAATCTTAAAAGACCATTTGTTAATTTGACAAAATAAAGCTAAAATCTGTTGAAATCGTATTGTGGCTGTAATAGACTTCAGTTGTAATTGGGGCATACTTATAAAGTCTACACCCCCCTTGGATTCCTCACATGTTGTGTGACAAAGTGGGATTGAAATGGATTTGTCCTTTTATGGTCAACGATCTACACAAAATACTCCAATGTCAAAGTGGAAAAAGAATCTTAAAAAAAAAAAGTGAATTTATGAAAATGTTAACACTAATATACCTTCATTGGATAGGTATTCATCCCCTTGAGTCAATATACATTAGAAACTCCTTTGGCACAGATTACAGCTATGAGTCTTCTTCGGGTAAGTCTCATAAGAGCTTTGCACACCTGTATTGGACAATATTTGCCCTTTATTTTTTTCAAAATTCTTCAAGCTCTGTCAAAGTGCTGGGGATCATAGCTAGACAGCCATTTTCAAGCCTTGCCATAGATTTAAGCAGATTTTTTAGGTCAAAACTAACTTGACCACTCAGGAACATACAGTTCTTCTTGGCAAGCAACTCCAGTGCAGATTTGGCTTATTGTCCTGCTGAAAGGTGAATTCCCCTCCCAGTGTCTGGTGTAAAGCAGACAAACAGGTTTTCCTGTAGGATTTCATCCTAGATTTTCATCCTGAAAAACTCATACCATGCTGGAGCCAGCACCATGCTTGAAAATCAGGAGGCAGTTAACTCAGTGATCTATTCCTTTGCTGTGTTTTTTTTGTAGTATTACTTTAGTGCCTTAATGCATATACATGTTTAGGAATATTTTTTGATTCTGTATATTTAAATTGTTATTTTCACTCGGTCATTTAAGTCATTATTGTAGAGTCACTCCATGTTGTTGATCCATCCTCAGATCACAGCCATTGAACTCTGTAGCTGTTCTCGAAACAGTTTCCTTTCTGTCATGCAGCTCAGTTCAGAATGACGATTTAGTCTGGTTTAATATATCATCGACAGCATAATTATTAACTTAACCATGCTTAAAGATATATTCAATATCTGATCTGTTATTATTACCCATCTACCAATCACTGCCCTTCTTTATGAGGCTTTTAAAAAGCTCCCTGGTCTTTAAATGCAATATTTGACTGAGGGACCTTACAGATACACAGTACCAGTCAAGTTTGCCAAGAGTGTGCAAAGCTGTCAAGGCAAAGGGTGGCTATTTGAAGAATCTCAAATATATTTTGATTTGTTACACTTTTTTTTGTTACTACATGATTCCATATGTGTTATTTCATAGTTTTGATGTCTTCACTATTATTCTACAATGTAGAAAATAGTACAAAAAAAGAAAAACCCTGGAATGAGTAGGTGTGTCCAAACTTTTGACTTGTACTGTATGTATGTGGGACAGAGGAAGGGGGTAGTCATAAAAAATAATAATGTCAACCTCTATTATTTCACATATAACACTTAGTGTGATTTGATAAGCCACATTTTACTTCTGAACTCATTTAGGCTTTCCTAAACAAAGCAGGTGAATACTTATCCAATGACTTGACAATGATTTTAGTTATATCTTTGTGGAGATGGGAGAATCTTCCAGAAGGACAAACATCTCTGCAGCACTCCACCAATCAGTCCTTCAAGGTAGAGCGGCCAAACGGAAGCCACTCCTCAGTAAAATTTGCCAAAAGGCCCCTTATTAAGGACTCAGACCATGAGAAACAAGATTCACTGGTCTGATGAAACCAAGATTGAGTGCTTTGGCCTGATGGTGGCAGCATCATGCTGTTGGGATGTTTTTCAGTGGCAGGTATTGGGAGACTAGTTAGGATCGAGGGAAAGATGAACGGAGCAAAGTACAGAAAGATCCTTGATGAAAACCTGCTCCACAGTGCTCAGGACCTCAGAGAAGGTTAACCTCCAACAGGACAATGCACACAACCAAGACAACACAGGAGCGGCTTCGGGACACGTCTCTGAATGTCCTTGAGTGGCCCTACTAGAGCCTGAACCCGATCGAAGTCTCGAGAGACCTGAAAATAGCTGTGCAGCAATGCTCCCCATCCAGCCTGACAGGGCCGGAGAGGATCTGCACAGAAGGGGAGAAACTCCCCAAATACAGGTGTGCCAAGCTTGTAGCGTCATAGCCTCAAGTCTTCTTGGGTGTAATCGCTACCAAAAGTTCTTCAACAAAGAAAAGGGTCTTAATACTTATGTAAATGTGACCTTTTTTCTTGACATTTGCATAAATGTCTAAACCGGTTTTTGATTTGTCATTATGGTGTGTTGTGTGTAGATTAATGAGATATACATTTGAATAAGGCTGTAATGTAACAAAATGTGGAAAAAGTCAAGGGATCTGAATACTTTTTGAATGCACTGTACAGCCTTACCTATGAATCTTGGGTCATTGAAATGGGGTATCAACTGACTGACATCCACAGATTACAATTCTGAAGAGTTCACACAAATATGAGCGTCGTAGCTCATAGTGAGGTGATTTCCGACAGTTAAAGATAAATATTAGCGTCATAGCGCATATTAGTTGTGTAAACACTTCAGAATTGTAATCTGTGTGTGTCAGAGTAGGCTGATACCTATGGCTCTTGGGTCCATGAAAAGGGGATAAGGTATACATTGTAATATTATTGTTCAACATATAGGTTGTAGGGGTGTAACGGTACACATATTCATACTGAACTGTTCGGTACAGGGTCCTTGGTTTGGTCCACACTGTGAACCTGAATAAATACATACAAAATAAATGTTAAACTACTGCGTTGTATGCCCCTGCCTCGAGTAAAACTGATCTGAAAAAACATTGTAGACTATTCCACTGACAACTAGACCATATGCGCACATTGTAATCAATCACTTCCCCTTTGTTCAACAACCCCCCCCATGCCGGTTTAGCCCACTAGGGCACATTCTCCTATCATTTCTTGTAACCACATTTACCTTGTTTGTTTGTTTGTTTGTTTATGCATTTCTGTGAATTACTTAGTAATAAACAAATGATTTAAGACAATTGATGTGTGTGTATATATATATTTAGGCCCGACAGATTACCAGGACGCGTACTCAGAGCACACTCTGACCAGCTGGCAAGTGTCTTCACTGACATCTTCAACCTCTCCCTGACACAGTCTGTAATATTTCAACACACCACCGTAATCCCTGTACCCAAGAACGCCAAGGTAACCTGTCTAAATGTCAATGGCCCGTGAAATGCTTTGAAAGGCAGGTGATGGTTCACGTCAACATCATCCCAGACATCCTGGTCTCACTCCATTTCGCATACAACAGATCCACTGATGACGCAACCTCTATTGCATTCCACACTGCCCTCTCCCAGCTGGACAAGAGGAACACCCGTGTAAGAAAGATGTTTATTGACTACAGCTTAGCTCCTAAAGGAATTATCATGGTCCACACACACCAAAATTCAGAAAAGGCACAACAACGACTCTTCCCCCTCTGGAGGCTGCAAAGATTCGGCATGGGCCTTCAGATACTACAAAACGGTATATAGCTGCATCATTAAGAGCATCTTGACCGGCTACATTACCGCTACACAGTGTAGTACGTACTACCCAGTACATCACTGGGGCCAAGCTCCCTGGCATCCAGGACCTCTATACCAGGCGGTGTCAGAGGAAGGCCCTAAAAAAAAAAAAAAAAAATCCTGCCACCCAAGTTAGACTGTTCTAGCTGTTACCACACAGCAAACGGTATCGATGCATCAAGTCTGGAACCAACAGGACCCTGAACGGCTTCTACCCAAAGCCATAAGACTGCTAAATAGTTAACCACATAGCTACCCAGATTAGCTATCTGCATTGACCCTTTTATCCCTACCTACATGTACATTCTACTTCAATTACCTCGTACACCTAAACAACGACTCTGTACTAGTACCCTGTGTATATAGCCAAGTTATCGTTACTCATGTAACAATGTTTCTATAATTGTTCTATGCTGTAAGTAAGCATTTCACTGTTAGTCTACACCTGTTTAAAAAGCATGTGACAAATAAAAATTTGAGTTGATTAGGCTGATACATTGCAATATGAATGTCAATACGCACAATAGGCTAGTGAGGTGATTTCCCACAGTTAAAGTTCTCTAATATGAGCCACTACACTAATATTTGTATACACTCTTCAGAATTGTAATCTGTGGGTGTCACAGAGTAGGCTGAGTACTCAGTGACATCCACAGATTACAATTCTGAAGAGTTTACACAGAAATGTGCATCGTAGCTCTTATTGCAGGACTCTGAAATCACTGAAATGAGCCACATTAAGCTCACCAGTCAATCTACTATGTATTGAACATTCATATTACAATGTACATCCTTACCTATGGATCTTGGTTCCATGAAATGGGGTAAGGCTGTACCGTGCATGTTAGTATGCCGCCAATGCAATTCTGAACTGTAACATCCAGTGCTATTTCAACTTTTTTTTGTTTTCTTATCAAATGAACAAATAATTGTATTACCACTATTTGTTTCCGTTTGCATCACTTTCAATTGAGGACTTTTATTTTGAAGGCATACAGCAAATTCCACTATTGTAGCTGAGCTTCATAGGTTAAGTGGCTAATATGAGCAAACATGATGTGTAAACAGTTGGCTATTGACTCGTGAGCTAACTAACTGGACAAAACACAACCTAGGTAGTTTCATGTCAAGTTAGCTAGCTAGCTAGCTGCATTAGTTCAGGGTATTGATCAATAACCAATCAATAGTTACGTTAGTTACAAGCTATATGTGCAGAGGAACTACCAGTAAACTAGCTAGCTCAAACATGTGAACACTTACATTCACCAAAACAAGTCTTACCTTTTAAATGACAAATATTCTCGCATTAATATCATATACCCTGTACAAATCATAAACATGGAATTCAAAGGATCAATCCAATCCGTTAAAATAATTGATCTTGGTTTGGCATCGTCCGCTAAAAGGCAAAAGAGATGTTGTCCCTTTATTTGCAAACAAACTCATGCTCAGAAGCTCTCGCGAGATTTGGCTGTAATTTTTTAAATAAATATATAGCCCAGTTTCTTCTTCTTCTTCTTCTTCTTGGCAGTCCGCAAACAAATATCATAGGTGCATGCCGCCACCTACTGTATTTGCTGTGTATCAATCTATTCTAGAGCCTGAATTCATTACACTTTGTGAGGAAAAAAAATTGCCCTTCCAACTAACCCTACACCCATTAAAACCTCACCACTATTCCACTACTTTGGCCCCATCTGATCCTACTCCAGGCCAGCAGTCTGTGAGGATGGGACACTATAATTCAAAAACATCTAACGCTTCGGCAGTAAAATCTCGTACACCCAAGTACTTCTCTGCAGCTGCCACCTATCTATCCTCTGTGATTTACGTTTCATCCCTGCAGTACAATTGACAACCATGGCCTTGAACGCCAAAAAAAAAAAAAAATTACTGAAGTACGTTATTCCTATCACTCCATTGGCCTCGGCCTACTCACAGGGATTCTCTTAGGATCCCTCACCCTGGACCCATCTTCCTCTCCTACTCTCTTCACTGCCTTATCATAAGGACACCTTCTGCACTACTCTGATCATGGCAACCTCAACCTGCCCTTCTCTCACCAGACACAGTTCTGATCTCCAGTACCACGGGTACCCCTACAGTTTACACACACAACTTTTTCCACTGATACTACACATTCCTTTGTCTCATGTCCTCCTGCACACTTCTCAAATCTAGGAATCTCCCTCCAACACACTGCTTATCTGAGGTTTGAGACAGACTACATCGTATAAAGTGTATTGCCGCCCCCTACTGTACAGGGTAGTGAACAATAGAATGAAAAAACATGGAAGAATAAACCCTGGACATAATACAACAAATAGACACATTAAAACCCCATCCCACTTCTCCAGTCACAATCTAATTCAAGTCACATCCCTACAGGCTCGGGGGCCTGTGATGGTGGAACATTCTTCGACAGGATTCCCTGCAGGCCTCTGCTGTAAAATCACTGACTCCCAAAAAGTGTTCAGCTGCACTCACAATGATGACATTTTTCTCAGATTCCTTCCATTTGTGGTGTGCAGTTTATGAACATTTCAATAAATGATACAAAGTCCACCTTTTTCATATTCAATTTATTATGATCCTTCAGTTGCCAAGAAACATTGGCCGTGTTTGAGAGAAAGAAAAAGGTAATGTGTCATGGTTAAATTGTGACCGACTGATCAACAAATAATAATGAGTAGTTATTTATGATCCAAGGTTGCACTGTCGGATGGAATGCCAAACAAACTCATTCACTGGTGCAGGCTCTACTAAAGCGTACCATGCGGTAGGATTTTAACAGTGAGGAGGCATACGAGGAACATGTGCTTTTTCTTGCCTATGTGAGGATTTTTATTTGCAAGTGGATATAGCCAGTAGACTTAATAAACTTATCGGAATCAAGGAGAGCCCTAACAAATGAAAACCCATACCGACCTGTTACCTGTCTGTCTAGTCTCCCAAACAAAGCAAAGACATGTTTCTTGTAGCAACACCCATGACCCAGAACGCATCACAAATCCTACCAATTACATAATTGACAATCAACTTCAATAAAAGGTATGCCAATGATATACAAACACATTCAGGTAATATATTCACATAATACATATCCCCACATCACTAACAGTCAATAAATGTGATTCTCCTAATAAACGGGGATTAATCCATGTCTGGACATACATAATCAGGCAAGACTTTAGATTATGTGACGTATAACATAATGACAATCGTCACGTTTACTCCCTATTCTCCTTGACGCACGAAGTGTGGAGAAAAAGCACTAAACAGTTATAGGTTTACCACTTCCCTTGAAATGAAGCCTGTCAAAAGCATTTAAACACAAAAACAAGGGGTTTACATAACCAAGCTGGAACAGGAACAGGAACCATAAAAGGAGCTGGCTGGCATTTCACCAGGGTCCTGACATTGCATTGCAGGAGGCCTACACAGGTAAACATGAATGAGCAACATCACCTGAAACAATGAGAACATGCACTCTGTATGATTGTTCATCTTGAACAACAGCTTCACTCCCAGGTCTTCACTGACCTGCTTGGTTGTTGAGGGCGTGTCCACCCTTCTTGGCACAGTCACCTTTTGTAGAGAAGGGGAGTCAGGTGAATCAGGAAAGCAACGTTCAGTTTTGACTGCCACTAACCCAGCAAAACCAAGGGCAGAGTCAGACCCCTCCCCAGCTTCAGGCCTAGGGTACAACTCAGTATTATCAGTCTCAGGAAATAGTGTGTGAGGGGCTCTTCACTCTTACCAGCAACCGGCAGAGACTCCGCCCCACCGCCATCCATCAGCTCAGCAGTATTGGCCATGGGCAGCTGGTTAGCCACCAGCTCATCAACAGCATCAGAAACCGGCAGCTCCACTGGAGTCTCAGGCACCCCAGGCTCGGACTCACCTCCAGCAGGAAGCAGAAGATCAGGGACAGGTAGATCAGGGACCTCACCAGCAGACAGAGAAAGCTCATCCTCTCCTCCAAGAGCACACCGCAGAACAGAGTGGACAGTTCCTCGTCGGTAACAGTGCTTGACTGTGGGGCCTCTACAACAGGTGGCGAATCAGCCGACGCCTCGGACCTCCATGGCTGGTGGAACACGCAGGTTTCCAGTACGTGCCCGTGCTTGTCGCAGTGATAACACCAGGCCTTGCCACCAAGGCAGGCTTCCCAGTCATGGCCACAGTCACATGCACAGGTTCTCTTAGGGGTGCAGGTATTGCAGTCGCACAGCTCCTTCCCCAGAGACAGGCCTCGCCCCATCACCTCCAGTAGAACCCGTTGCACCTTGAAGAGCTGTATTTATTCCAGATGTTATTATCTTTCTATTATTTTTCTATTTTGCTTTATGCAATGTTGGGAAGGGTCCATAAGTAAGCATTTCACTGTTATTCTACACACATTTGATTGGATTTGAGCATACAACCTCAGCTGGCATACTATATTCTTCCCTTCGGCATACACTGGATACATGACCAAATCTTTTGCATTCATGACACTGAAGGGGTTTGTGCACATAGGTTCTTACAGGGTATCTCACAAAGCCTAATTTACATGAGAAGGGAGAGATTCTTCTTCTTCCTTCAGTGTCTCAACTCCTTGTCTTACTTCCACTCAGAGTGCGAATTATACCTTAACATTCGGTCCTCCTTTGTGTACAGGCGCTTCATGTGCACGGGCTTAATAGTAAAGACATGTGTTTTTGATAACTTTTTAATTTGAAATGAACACATTCGGTGAATACCATTGTAGCCGTAATTAATTGATGTGTCATTTTTTGTAGAAAGACAAGTTGGGATACCTGAAAAGGGTCTGAGTCACGGGACTGTCCCAGGATGACAAGTAGATACATGGAAGAAATTTGTTTCAACCATGACACAGAGCTGGGGATGTACATTTAATTTGCAATAAGCTTTTATTTTAATAGTGATCACTATAGCAGTACAAATTGCATATAAAACTAGTAAAATTATTAAATTAGCATTATTTGGAGCCCCCCCCAAAGTTTGACTTTGTTGCATTTAGGGGGACTCATGTCTCATTCAGGGGGTCACTGAGTCCCCCCGTAACTCCACCCCACAAATGTAGACCTGCCAATTGTTTTTGCAAATATTCAATTTATTAATGCATATAAAAATAATCTCACATGATATTCACATTGAAATCAATCTTTTTTTTTACATTTTGTGCTTTTCATTAATTCTTATTTTGAAATTACAAAGCCTCTGTGAGAGTAGTAAACAGTGATGTCATTATGATTATAACGGTATAAACAGTAACCAAGTTGGTCCTCATTGTGAACATTATTTAAAGTAAACAGTGCTTTACACTGAAATAAAGCAATGTCAAGGAGATGGACATATCAAAGACAATAACAAACCTTTTTTGATACTGCTAATGGTAATTTGACACATACAAATCTAATCAAACTTTGTCACATGCGCCGAACACAACAAGTATAGACTTTACCGTGAAATGCTTACTTACAAGCCCTTAACCAACAGTGCAAGAAGAGTGAAGAAAATATGTACCAAATAAACTAAAGTAAAAAATAATAAAAAGTAACCCAATAACATAACAATAATGAGGCTTTATACAGGGGGTACCGGTACCGAGGCAGTGTGGAGGCTATATACAGGGGGTACCGGTACCGAGTCAGTGTGCGGGGGTACAAGTTAGAGGTCATTTGTACATGTAGGTAGGGGTGAAGTGACTATGCATAGATAATAAACAGCGAGTAGCAGCAGTGTACAAAACAAATGGAGGGGGGGGGGGGGGGGTCAATGTAATAGTCTGATGGCCATTTTATTAGTTGTTCAGCAGTCTTTTGGCTTGGGGGTAGAAGCTGTTAAGGAGCCTTTTGGTCCTAGAATTGGTGCTGCGATACCGCTTGCTGTGCGGTAGCAGAGAAAATAGTCTATGAGTGGGTGAATGGAGTCTGTGACAATTTTATGGGCTTTCCTCTAACACCACCTAATATTTGGATGGCAGGAAGCTTGGCCCCAGTGATGCACTGGGCCGTATGCACTACCCTCCGTAGAGCCTTACAGTCAGATGCCGAGCAGTTGCCATACCAGGTGGTGATGCAACCAGTCAGGATACTCTCGATGGTGCAGCTGTAGAACTTTTTGAGGATCTGGGTACCAATGCCAAATCTTTTCAGTCTCCTGAGGGGGAAAATATTTTGTTGTGCCCTCTTCACGACTGTCTTGGTGTGTTTGGACCATGAATGTTCGTTGGTGATGTGGACACCAAGAAACTTGAAACTTCCAACCTGCTCTACTACAGCCCCGTTGATGTTAATGGGGGCTTGTTCGGCCCGCCTTTTCCTGTAGTCCACAATCAGCTCCTTTGTCTTGCTCACATTGAGGAAGAGGTTGTTGTCCTAGCACCACACTGCCAGTTCTCTGACCTCCTCCATATAGGCTGTTTCATCGTTGTCGGTGATCAGGCCTACCACTGTTGTGTCATCAGCAAACTTAATGATGGTGTTGGAGTCGTGTTTGGCTACGCAGTCGTGTGTGAACAGGGAGTACAGGAGGGGACTAAGTACACACCCCTGAGAGGCCCCAGTGTTGAGGATCAGCATGGCAGATGTGTTGTTGCCTACCCTTACCACCTGGGGCGGCCCGTCAGGAAGTCCAGGATCCAATTGCAGAGGGAGGTGTTTAGTCCTAGGATCCTTAGCTTAGTGATGAGCTTTGTGGGCACTATGGGGTTGAACGCTGAGCTGTCTTCAATGAACAGCATTATCGCATAGGTGTTCCTTTTGTCCAGGTGGGAAAGGGCAGTGTGGAGTGCGATTGAGATTACCTCATCTGTGGATCTGTTGGGGTGGTATGCGAATGGGAGTGGGTCTTGGTTATCCGGGAGGATGCTGTTGATGTGAGTCATGACCAGCCTTTCAGAGCACTTCATCCCTACCCACGTGAGCGCTACGGGGCGGTAATCATTTAGGCAGGTTACCTTCTCTTCCTTGGGCTCAGGGACTATGGTGCTCTGCTTGAAACATGTAGGTATTACAGACTCAGTTAGGGAGAGGTTGAAAATGTCAGGGAAGACACTTGCCAGTTGGTCCATGCATGCTTTGAGTTCATGTCCTGGTAATCCATCTGGCCCCGCGGCTTTGTGAATGTTGACCTGTTTAAAAGTCTTGCTCACATCGGCTACCGAGAACATTATCACACAGTCATCCAGAACCGCTGGTGCTCTCGTGCGTGCTTCAGTGTTGCTTGCCTCGAAGCAAGCATAATAGGCATTTAGCTCATCTGGTAGGCTTGCGTCACTGGGCAGCTCGAGTCTAGGTTTCCCTTTGTTGACCGTAATAGTTTTCAAGCCCTGCCACATCCAACGAGTGTCAGGGCCGGTGTAGTAGGAGGTGAAGTTGGTAAAGTGGTGTAAAAAATATATACTGTTCTGTGTGCTTTAGTCCAGGTAGTGGTCATTAACAAAATGTCTTGTTAATTCAAATGCAGAAAAAACAGAAAATAAATATAAAATATAAATAAATAAATAGTAAATACATTAATAAAAACATGATTAGAATAATAATTTAGAAAATATCTAAAACTAAAATGAGTTTCACAAGTTTCATTGTGAAATTTCACTGTTCTTTTACGAGGTATTACTTGTGTAAGACTGAAAAGAAGACAAACCCTGAGTACTCAGGCTTAACTTGTATACAAGCTCAGTCCTGTGAGATCATCAGAAAGCAGACTCCGGATCTTCCCTGATTGTCCATGTTGTTGTGCTTTGGCGTGTGAGGCTGCAATTATATCCTTTAACTTCAGCTGAAGCCAGTCTTGTCTCTCCCCCACCTGCTTGTGTACTCCCAAGTTGTGCATGAGCTGGACCTCACTGATGGACCTCTTTCTGTTGGTCAGAGAATAACCATTGCAACCCGTTTTAATTGAGGTGACTTAGAATACAGGATACAACAAAGAAATGAAATGCCATTGAGGAATAAACCATGGTATGAAATGCAACACACAAAATTGCCTTTCGACAGTTAAGTCGGTCAACTTACCTCATTGGTCTCGCCTCTGTGTGTAAACTGCAGAGGACAATTATCAAAACAATTTTGTCCAAAGATCTGATGGAAAGCATATTGATTGCCTGAAAAATTAAGAACACGTCTCAGCAATCTTCTATGAACTTATTTAACTCATTATTACAAGTAATCTGTTTTCAATAAAGGTCAGTAACATGTCTATCTCTTTAACTCTGTGGTAAGACAATGATTCACATTTAACATAACGTTAAGACAGTTATTAAACGTATCTTAGATGATCAATATCAGATTACAACATTTATTGCAAACTTTTACTTACCAGTTTCTGCCTGAGTTAATTCCACAAAGTTTAGATATGTTTTTCTGCAATGCTTTGGAGGGGCCAGTCTAGCTGGTTGATCAGTCTTTTATAAGTGCTTAGAGTATCTCTCCCTCCTTTTTATACAGTAGCCCTCCCCTGGTCATTGATGAGACACTTTCATTATTGATGTTGATGTCACCCGTTCAGTGCAGGCATCTGCATGACGACATCTCCACCAACACTCACCACTAATTCAGCTTTCAGCACCTCTGCCAAGAGCACTACTGGTCACACTGCTTTTGAACCTATTCAATGGTTGTCCATGACACTGAACAAGAGGGTCTACTTCAATTAAATATCTATCTATTCATCTACCAAACTGCAGAAACTTGGGATGTGATGAAAGTTTTTGATATTGATGTCTTTATTTTTTTGCTGTACTTAACAGAGCTTTGCTATCCTCAGATTACCCAGAGTTACTGTCTCTGGCTGTCATCTAAATATAGAAACAAGGTTTATTTACTGCAAGCATGTAAAGGGTATATGAGGCCTTGAAGTGAAAAAGTGCTGTTGGACCACCACAAAAGCAAATGCTCAATGGAACCCATCCACAGACCGTTTATTGGTAACTTTAGCGAGGAGAACATTTCTTTGGAGACAGTCGTTGGTATTTCAACACATTAGAAAGCTAAATGTGCTTAGAAAGATGTGCCCAGGCTGTGACGTCTAAATTGTACTCTGGCTTCAGACTTAGACTTTGGACCAGTGAAGAGAGTTCCGTCACTCTCTACACACTTCCTGTAAAGGTAGCAATGTGAGGGTGAAAGAGCATAGCATCCACTTGCGTTTACTCTTTGGTATTCACAGCATCAGGTGAATTTATCTTGCAGCAAGCTATTATGCAGTGTGTTCAGAAAGTATTCACACACCTTGACTTTTTATGCATTTTGTTGTGTTACAGCATATATTTAAAATATATACAATTGAGTTTTTATTTTGTCACTGGCCTACACACAACACCCCATAATGTCAAAGTGGAAATATGCAAAAAATTTGAAAAACATCTGAAATCTGAAATGTCTTGACTCAATAAGTATTCAACCACTTTGTTATGGCAAGCCTATATATGTTCAGGAGTAAACATTTGCTTAACAAGTCACATAATAAGTTGCCTGGACTACTGTCATCTGTGTGCAATAATATTGTTTAACATGATTTTTGAATGACTACCTCATCTCTGTACCCCACACATACAATTATCTGCAAATGTCCATCAGTCGAGTCGTGAATTTCAAACACAGATTAAACCCCAAATACCAGGGAGGTTTTCCAATGCCTCACAAAGGGCACCTATTGGTAGAAGGGTATAAATAAATAAAAGCAGTCATTGAATATCCTTTTGAGTATGGTGAAGTTAAAAATTACACTTTGGATGATGTATCAATACACCCAGTAACTACAAAGATGCAGGTGTCCTTCCTAACTCAGTCGCCGGAGAGGAAGAAAACCGCTCAGGGATTTCATCATGAGGCCAATGGTGACCTTAAAACAGTTAATGGCTGTGATAGGTGAAAACTGAGGATGGATCAACAACTTTGTAGTTAGTCCACAATTGGACTAATTGAAAAGAAGGAAGCCAAAAACATGCATCCTGTTCGCAATAAGGCACTATAGTAATACTGCAAAAAATGCGGCAAAGCAATTCACTTTTTGTTCTGAATAGAAAGTGTTATGTCTGGGGCAAATCCAATACAACACATTACTGAGTACCACTCTCCATATTCTCAAGCATAGTGGTGGCTGCATCATGTTATGGGTATGCTTGTAATTGTAAGGAATGCATCGTTTTTCAGGATAAAAAAGAAGCGGAATGGAGCTAAGCACAGGTGAAATCCTAGAGGAAAACTTGTTTCAGTCTGCTTTCCACCAGAAGCTGCACACATTTTGAAAAACATGTTTTCACTTTGTCATTCAGGGTTTATCGTGTGCAGATGGGTGAGAACAAAAATCTCTTTAATCCATTTTGAATTCAGGCTGTAACACAACAAAATCTGTTAGAAATAATTTCTATATACATTTGAAATATATTATAAGCACAAGATATTTAGCTACATAGAACACCACTGTTATATTGAGGTCTTTAGTTTGGCCTACCTGTGCCTTACATGATCTATGGGTGGTGGATAACCTTGTCATACTTTCACAGGACACATTAGGTAACCATGAGATAGGTTTTCTAAATGTGGAAGAGGAATGGCTATGCCATGACAGAAGGACCAGAAGGAGTAGGTCCCACAAAAGGAACAATATCTAGCTGTCACAAGATGACCTCTTTACAGTAGCCTTGGGTGGATCTCTTACAATGTCTTGTTACATATTCTCATAACATATTATGTTTAATAGGAATACTGATTTTAATAGGACACCTGCTCCACCCCTCATGAATCCAGTCACTGTTTGGTATTGTTGTACAGATAAAAGTTCAGAATCTTGCTCAAAGGTCAAAGGTTGATTTATGTGATGGCTGTCATTTAAGTGGGCGGTACCTTGCCGGCTTGGCCGCCACTACGCATAAGCTACATAAGCGGCCCCCGCGGCCACTAGGGGGACCCCCCCCCCCAAAAAAAAAATCGGTCACTGACAGTCACTCAATTAGCCCATGTCAGCTAACATTTTTAGATTGGTAATTTAGTCTAGCCATCAATCTAAAGGTGGATGGGTACAACAAAACTTAACTTAGGGCCCCCAAAAGGCAAGGGCTATGGGTCAGTGTGGTGTGATGTGAGAGGTAGAGGAGGTGGAGGAGGAGAAGGAAGAAGAGGAGGAGGCGGAGAACAATGCTGTTAACTAAGGCTGAGTCGTTTGTCCATAAATCCTATACATCTTGCACGTAAACAGCTTAAATTGCTCTCTACCTGTGTGCTCTGCTGGAAAGGATATGCTTGGACACTTGTGCTATACCCGACCAACTTGCTCTCATTACCTCATGTGGGGACAATGTGAACCATCCTACTAATGGTATGCCCCTGCAGTGGTGTGCAGGGGGACTCGACA
The DNA here is from genome assembly GCF_002021735.2 of Oncorhynchus kisutch. Classification (NCBI taxonomy): domain Eukaryota; kingdom Metazoa; phylum Chordata; class Actinopteri; order Salmoniformes; family Salmonidae; genus Oncorhynchus; species Oncorhynchus kisutch. The sequence goes on along the minus strand of NC_034181.2, from coordinate 65,071,531 downwards.
GGGATTAAGGTGAAGAATTGCTTACAAACCATTAACTTTGGTCACCCCATGTCACAATGACAGCAACACAAATCACACAGGGTTCCTTTCTATATTTGTATATTTTAACCAGATAAGTAGAACAAAAGGAATCTATATTTAAATGTTTGTGTACATTGTTTACACTAAGGATGGATACATTATCATTCCTTTACATGGTATGAAAAGAAATGTGGAGGAAAAGTCTGTATAAGTCAAATGTACTATAATATGGTAGTTTTTAGCTTATGTCAATGTTCCTTTTATCATATATTGTTTTGTATAATTGATGTTCTGTTCATACTGCATGTCCCCAGCAGGGGACTGAAACAGGTCTCTCACCTCTGCATTGTTTCTCCAAGGCTATGCGAAGCCATACCAGCTATCCTTGCTTTCCCTGAAATCTATAAATGGACCTCTATTTTTCAAGAAATGAGGTCACTAAACTTGTATTTATAATTTGACAAAATAGGATATATTTAGATGGTCTACATCATCTTTAATCATTATATGTGCTACCAAGACAAACACATAGGACATTTACAGAAACTGCAGTGTTAATTAAGATACGACGACTTAGGGATAAAACGATGTATCACTTTTGAACATGTTAGAATGCTGTGATCAGCCACGAGCTATACAAGTTTCAAAGGCGTGTATATCAAAGCTCTCTGGGGCCAGCCAACATCATGTCAAGCCTGCCCTCCTTCCTTCAGTGTGTAACTGTTTAGCTCACTGAATTGTCTGATACACAATGTAGACATGTTCCTACATATCCATCCATCGCATAGTGTACATTTGACATGTTCTGTCTGACTGCTTTGCACAGGTGTTAAGAGAGTCACATTGGGCTCTCTGGGTTATTGTTCACAGAGTGCATGGTAGCCTACATATACTCCAAGAACTAGCAAATTAACTTAAATGCCAAAGAGAGGAATGGTTCAAAGTTTGCATTATATCCTCCCCTGTCTATACAAACAGTTTGTCTAAACATCACCAATGCCTTTTAAAACATAAATATAACAGTGCACTATCACCGTAAATGTCAAAAATGGAGAAGCATTAAGACCATGTTAATATTTGTGATTCATTATGTCTGTTGACGTGATGATTCTCATGCAATTTCAATGTGAAAACAATATCTATTTTAGATTAGGAAAACACAATGAGAGGGGATATTATGGTGTGAGGGACAGTAAATATCCACCAGCAAAATGACTCAGACCTTGAGGGGCAAGGTCTGGGTCAGTTATACCAGCAGTACAGTGGGATACTACAGAGGCTACTGTCAACTCTTGTCAATGTATCCTGCTGTGAAGGAGAAGACAAGCTGTATTGCTAATTGAACTCTGATAACTTATGCAGTGTTAAGATTAGTCCACATCGGTCAAAGTCAGCTTCATAAACACGTTCTGCAGAAACGGAAGGTGCCTGCCAGCTCTGAGGATGAGCTTTTACCTGGAACATGGAAAGTGAATACAAGTTTTCAGCTTCCTTCAGTAAATTGTCCAAAAATTGATGGAAAGATATTTAAAGAGGAATTACATTTTCAAAAACATTGATAAAAGTAACCATTTTAATGTGCAGTCAATATGGATGTACATTTGCATGGACAAAGGGGAATTCCCAAAGATCTCTGTTTGAGATCAGAACACAGTCTCTATTATGGAACTACGCATTACTGAAAATAAAACATGAGAAGTAGTCAGGGGAATGGAAAAGCATTACTCAAATGTTTTTGCAATTTTTTTTGATAAAAATTTAATTTGATGGAACAATTTAAAAAACATGAACATTCGGATAACTAAAATAACAAATTAGTGGTGATAAAAAAAATTAAAGAAGCATGTCTGTGTAAATGTGAGAGAAAGAAAAAAGAAATAGAGATTTTCCCTTGATCCTGACTAAGTAATGAATCCAAAGTTAAGACACACTCAATCTTTCATTCAAAATGAACTGCTCCAAAAGGAGTCAAAGCAGGAACAAAGAAACCCAGAGATAAAGGAATGTCCTGTGAGCTGTAAGAGGTTAGCAGAGAGACTGTGGATTAAGAGCTTGAACAAAATGCTAGAAGCTTGACATCACAAGTATTTTTCCTGCATGCGAATCACTACCCAGGACGTGTGGAGGAAAAGGAGGGCAGGGAAAGAGACTAGAGATTTTAATTGCTGCGTTGTTCTGGTGCAACACAATAAAATACGTAACTCCATTCTTTAGCCACAAGAGGTCAGTATGCTTCCACACAGTTTAGTGGAATCAAATTCACTGGCAAGTTCCATTATTTGACAACTAACAGTATGTGTTATGTAAGCGATAAAGACAGACCAGGATGAAGAGAGAGAGAGAGAGAGAGAGAGAGAGTGTGTGTGTGTGTGTGTGTGTGTGTGTGTAACAAGCCTGGCTACACCTGTAGGCCATGTGGACCCCAGAAAACACACAAACACATCAACGGGAGAAAACAGGGGTGTGGTTCTCGTGTGTGTGTTGGAAGTCAAGTGTCTTCTCTGCACAGTGTAAAAAAAGCCTCTAATATTGGACCTGTAACATTGCACAGATTTTTTATTTTATTTTCATCTTTACTTAACCAGCTAGGCCAGTTGAGAACAAGGTCTTATTTACAACTGCGACCTGGCCAAGTTAAAGCAAAGCAGTGCAACACAAACAACAACACAGAGTTACACATGGAATAAACAAACGTACAGTCAATAACACAATAGAAAAAATCTATATACAGTGTGTGCAAATGAGGTAAAATTAGGGAGGTAAGACAAGAAATAGGGCGTAGTGGCAAGGTAATTACAATTTAGCAATTAAACACTGGAGTGATAGATGTGCAGAAGATGAATGTGCAAGTAGAGATACTGGCGTGCAAAGGAGCAAAAATAAAATAAAAAAACAATATGAGGATGAGGTAGTTTTGTGGGTTAATTACAGATGGGCTATGTACAGGTGCAATGATCTGTGAGCTGCTCTGACAGCTGATGCTTAAAGTTAGTGAGGGAGATATGAGTCTCCAGCCTCAGTGATTTTTGCAATTCGTTGCAGTCATTGGTAGCAGAGAACTGGAAGGGAAGGCGGCCAAAGGATGAATAGGCTTTGGACCAGTGAAATATACCTGCTGGAGCGTGTGCTACGGGTGGGTGCTGCTATGGTGACCCTCGCTTCATACTCATCGCCAAACCCACTGGCTTCAGGTCATCTACAAGACCCTGCTAGGTAAAGTCCCCCCTTATCTCAGCTCGCTGGTCACCATAGCAGCACCCAGCTGTAGCACGCGCTCCAGCAGGTATATCTCTCTGGTCACCCCCAAAACCAATTCTTTCTTTGGCTGCCTCTCCTTCCAGTTCTCTGCTGCCAATGACTGGAATGAACTACAAAAATCTCTGAAACTGGAAACACTTATCTCCCTCATTAGCTTAAAGCACCAGCTGTCAGAGCAGCTCACAGATTACTGCACCTGTACATAGCCCATCTATAATTTAGCCCAAACAACTACCTCTCCCCCTGATGTATTTATTTATTTATTTAGTTCCTTTGCACCCCATTATTTCTATCTCTACTTTTCACATTCATCCACTGCAAATCTACCATTCCAGTGTTTTACTTGCTATATTGTATTTACTTCGCCACCATGGCCTTTTTTTTGCCTTTACCTCCCTTATCTCACCTCATTTGCTCACATAGTATATAGACGTATTTTTCTACTGTATTATTGACTGTATGCTTGTTTTTACTCCATGTGTAACTCTGTGTTGTTGTATGTGTCGAACTGCTTTGTTTTATCTTGGCCAGGTCGCAATTGTAAATGGGAACTTGTTTTCAACTTGCCTACCTACAATATATATTGTGCAAGAGTACTGTATACTATTTTATGCCTTTTTTTCATACTTTGTCACAAGACTATCTCTAAACTGAGAGCCCCAAAAGGAGGGCAGGGAAAGAGACTATGCTGCCCTGTTCTGTTGTTTTATACTGTCCACAACACTTTACATAAAATACGTAACTCCATTCTTTAGCCACAAGAGGTCAGTATGCTTTCACACAGTTTAGTGGAATCAAATTGACTGGCAAGTTCCATTATTTGACATTGATACATCTTATTTCAACAAGATTTTAAATCCTATCTTTTGCAATGCCTTTTTGTCAATATCTAGAATCCTGTCTTAACCCCATCCCACATGCTTACAGCATAACTTTGGAGCCCTCTGTCAATGTAATGGAGAGGTGCTGGTGATCAATCGGTGTCCAGGAATTGGATTTCTGCAGGCGAGGAAAGTGGCCCCGGCTGGTTTCGATTAGGAGTTCAGGCATTATGTTGCTTCAAGAATTATGATCTTATCTCCCCTCTAGAACTTTTCTCATCCCTCTAATGAATTAGCAGTCTTACTGTCTGGTCAGTAGTCAATGTACTGAAGTGGTCCTATAACTAATTAACTATTTCAGCTATGTCACAGCCTATTGGTTTTCATATGAATTTCTGAACTTGACTATTTTCCTTGTTCTACAATGTTGCAGAGCTGATAAAGTGTAACAGATATAGGCAATGGACTGCAACGGGTACATCAAAGTGTGTGTACACTTCAAATACACATTTGCAGCTGTGAGAAAGAAAGTTCTGTGGAGAAACTGGTATATTTCTGCACCTCTGGGAGACTGCTCTGCCCGGGTGATTCCAGTGTGGTTCTTCCAGGATGATGTGTTGCATTGTGGTATGCCTGTGGAGGACTGAGGCACACTGGTTGATGACTGATAGGCAGGCTCTCTGACAAGCTGCACTCTGAGAGATGGAGGTCCAACCTCCACAGTAACGGCCTGTCAACCACCTGACAGCATGACCCACCCTCTTAATATTGGGTCTCATACTCCAAACCAAACCTTGTATCCAAAATACAGTTATGGGGTAAGTAGAAGGACCCTTCCCACCCTCTCCATAATCTGTACTGTATGGAATCTCTGTCCCTTTCTCTTGCCTCGTAAATTACCATGCAGACACTTGTACATGCACACACGCTCATTTCAGAGTGTTACAGTAAGCTCTAAATTACGGTTTATGGTGTATGGGTCAAGGAGTTCAGAAATCATCCATTAGCAAAGGAAGAGTAGAAAAAAACTCTTTAGAATGCACATTTAATTGACTGAACCCTCAGCATGAATGACATGAATTACATTCAGAACAAAGGCTAGCTGTGCTGAATTATTCATTTGAATCGGCTTATTGAAGCCCCTCAATTCTGGTCCTTAATAAATTAATTTCAGCTGTCTGAAGCGGCCAAACCTAGCCAATAGAACCATCCACACAGAGTGGTTCCTATAGGAGGTTTCTCCAGGGAGTTTCCTATCAGCTCAGCCCAGCACACAGCATGTCTCTCTGGTATTGTGAGAAAGAAAGTGAGACAGCTGTTTATTTTCTGGGAAACCTTGCAGGGCATCTATTTGGCTCTCCTGCAATGAGCAGGGAATTCTCCAAGCATGCTGTTTGGAGCTGTTGGGGTCACGGGGTCAAAGTTGATGGACAGGGGTAGTCCTGACCCAGCTCCAACCGGTTAACATTCCACGCATATACACCTACCCGGACCTGCTGAGACACAGCAATGGCAGACATGAGATCTACAAATTGTGTGGGGGTTCAGGAACCGTCAGAGTCATTGTCCTCTGGCTGATTCCTGTGGCTGATTCCTGTGGTGAGCCCTGTGGTTGATTCCTACTCCACTCACACATCCAGGGCTTCCCACCTGATGAGAAAGCCTGTCTGCAGGAGGAATTTGCTGGCCGCTGGCACATTTTGAGATTAGAGGCGAGGCGAAATCTCTTGCTCTGAGGGGTCTCCGTGGACTGAGGTTCAAATGTTCTGTTTGAAGAGGGATGGAGAAAATGGAAAGAAGAGAAAATATATTGTATTTTTTTTAAGAGAGAGCCCATATCAAATACTCTAGTTTAACCAACCGAGGCAGTGGGGATATTGTAACAATAAGACACACTTTTACATTTGTATTATGCCATTAATACACACAAAACACATCACATCAGCATGAAAACCAAATACATGGCTGGTATCAACCCTGAGAGAGGTGTGCAGAGGCATCATGCACCCCAAAATCGGATGGGGAACAAAATGTGTGAGGATGGCTTCCCCGTCCGGATGTTTTTTTTTCTTCCTGCAATCCAGAGCCTTAATCATTCTGCTTAATTCCTTGTAAAAAAAGATGTTTCTTTTTCTGCATATGTAAGCGTACCTCTGACTGGTGGTTATTTTAGGTGGTTATTTTTTTAAAGAAACTGCTTCCCTGCATCTCTGCTAAAATCCGGGTAAAAAGATGTAAAGGAATGTGAGTCTTATTCAGTACATTTAGTAATTGCTTGCCAACAAAGATAGTTAGAAAAGCTTGCTACTCTAACTTGATTTCTAGTTTGAAATGTCTTCTTGGGTAGCTAGTTATGAGGTTGGGAGATTGGGAACCTATCTGTGCTAGCTAAAACCAACTTCATAAAATTGCTAGGTGGCTAGTAGTAATACAGAGAAACAACAACAGCAAATTTAACCAGAAAGTGCTATATCTATTTTTAAAAGAGGACACATCTGAGGGGGCACCTTCCCCTGTGCCCCTATGGGCATGACACCTCTGGAGGTGTGGGTGTATTCCTACTTTCCAACAACAGCATAATTACTCACTGATCAAGTCTATAGTGAAACACACATTTCCCCCAGTCACCTCTCTACACAAACTCATAACAACAGAAGTTGTGATCCATCATCCTTTGTAAGAAATCAGTCAATGAAATCATACTCTCTGCCTGCCTTGGGTGGTGAATGCTTTACTGATACAAACATTCTGTAAGGACAAACAAGTTGTACTGTTCCATTACAAAATATCTCCTCAAGACTGCAGGAAAAATAATGAAGCCATTTATCAAAAATCACCCAATAACAGCAGCAGTAAACTATAAGCTACAGTTAGAACCTGCACAATAGCAAAAAATAAGGTGCATTATCAAATGTTTAGGATTTATAGATTTAAAGGCTACGGTCTATTTCCATGAAACGGTTGAATAGAGGTATGGCATTATTTGTGTAAAAGTAGACCTGTGTTATATAGTCCAAGGTTTCACATTCTCTACTGTACTCTATGTGCACCACATACTCTGCAGTCTCTGTGTTCGTTTTATTCCCCAAGCATCTCAATCTGTGAGGAGGCTGGAGAGAGAAAGATTTACCCTGTGCTAAAGCCACAGCCCATGACATTTAGCACATCCTTGAGCACTTTATGTATCAGGCCTTAAACGACTCTGTCTCCTCAGTATTTCATCCTCTCCACAGGTGTAAGGTGTAATGGGATTTAGCTCTGACAGCCTGATCATGTTATTGACCTCCATGAAGTGAGTCATTACTACCAGAGTCAAGATTTTCAACAGTGCAGTTCACATACAGTACCAGTCAAAAGTTTGGACACATGTACTCATTCAAGGGTTTTTCTTCATTTTTAACATTTTCTACATATGGAATCATGTAGTAACCAAAAAAGTGTTAAACAAATAAAAATATATTTTATATTTGAGATTCTTCAAAGTAGCCACCTTTTTCCTTGATGACAGCTTTGCACACTCTTGGCCTTCTTTCGACCAGCTTCATGATGTAGTCACCTGGAATGCATTTCAATTAACAGGTGTGCCTTGTTAAAAGGTGTTGTTTCTGTGTTGTGACAAGGTAAGGGTGGTATACAGAAGATAGCCCTATATGGTTAAAGACCAAGTCCATATATATTTTTTTACCTTTATTTAACTACGCAAGTCAGTAAAGAAAACATTTTTATTTTCAATGACCTAGGAACAGTGGGTTAACTACCTTGTTCAGGGGCAGAAAGACACATTTTTACCTTGTCAGCTCAGAATTCAATCCTGCAACCTTTCGGTTACAAGTCCAATGCTCTAACCACGAGGCTACCTGCCAACCCACATTATGGCAAGAACAGCTCAAATAAGCAAAGAGAAACGACATTCCATCATTACTTTAAGACATGAAGGTCAGTCAATCCAGAAAATGTCAAGAACTTTGAACGTTTCTTCAATGCAGTCGCAAAAAGCATTAAGCGCTATGATGAAACGGGCTCTTATGAGGACCGCCACAGGAAAGGAAGACCCAGTGTTACCTCTGCTGCAGAGGATACGTTCATTAGAGTTATTAGTCTTAGATTGCAGCCCAAATAAATGCTTCACAGAGTTCAAGTAACAGACACATCTCAACATCTACTTTTCAGAGCAGACTATGTGAATTAGTCCTTCATGGTCAAATTGCTGCAAAGAAACCACTACTAAATGACTCCAAGAAATGGGCCAAGAAACACGAGCAATGGACATTAGACCGAGTCCAAAGTGGAGATTTTTGGTTCCAACCACTGTGTCTTTGTGAGACACAGAGTATGTGAATGGATGATCTCTGCACGTGTGGTTCCCACCATGAAGCATGGAAGAGGAGGTGAGATGGTGTGGGGGTGCTTTGATGGTGATTTATTTAGATTTCAAGGCACACAACCAGCATGGCTACCACAGCACTCTGCAGCGATACGCCATCCCATCTGGTTTGCGCTTAGTGGGACTATCATTTTTTTCCTACAGGACAATGATCCAGCACACATCCAGGCTGTGTAAGGGCTATTTGACCAAGAAGGAGAGTGATGGAGTGCTGCATCAGATAACCTGGCCTCCACAATCACCAATTGAATAACCAATTGAGATGGTTTGGGACGAGTTGGACCGCAGAGTGAAGGAAAAGCAGCCAACAAGTGCTCAGCACATGTGGGAACTCCTTCATGACTGTTGGAAAAGCATTTCAGGTGAAGCTGGTTGAGAGAATGCCAAGAGTGTGCAAAGCTGTCATCAAGGCAAAGGGTGGCTACTTTGAAGAATATAAAATATAAAATATATTTTCATATGTTTATCACTTTTTTGGTTACTACATGATTCCATATGTGTTATTTCATAGTTTTGATTTCTTCACTATTATTCTACAATGTAGAAAATATAACAAATAAAGAAAACCCGTTAATGAGTAGGTGTGTCCAAACTTTTGACTGGTACTGTATGTTTTCCTAGAAACAATGATGGCTCAACTTGCCCCACTCTCCCCTACGTTATAAATACTATTTTCCTTCCAGTCTTTCAAATGAATAACTACACAATGTTGATGTAAACAAAATTAAGTTAAACTAAATTGGTTGAAAATGTGTCATTTAATGAGTATGAATGCAATACATATTATAGTATTTATGAGTGAAGGAGGTTGTGAGGAGGTTGTGCCTTGGAAAATAACTATGATATTAACTTTGCCGCAGTGGGCGAAATCAGAGTGTTTCTTGGTAGTCTTAAACAGATTTACTATGAAACAAAAGTATACAAAAGTATACACCTCACACACATGGTTATGGGCTTAATTAAAAGAAGACACCTGTACCATGTCAGACATAGAGTTGAAATGTATTACATTTTGAGTTTGATCCCAATATTTCTATCAGTTTTGAAGGTAAGCCCCAGGTGCAGACAGTGTCAAAGTAACAAAAATGTATTAAATTGTACACAGCAGGCAAAGGTACAGGACGGCAGGCAGACTCAGGGACAGGTCAGGCAGAGGTCGGTAAACCAGAGTGGTGGGGCAAAGGTACAGGACGGCAGGCAGTCTCAGGGACAGGTCAGGCAGAGGTCGGTAAACCAGAGTGGTGGGGCAAAGGTACAGGACGGCAGGCAGAATCAGGGACAGGTCAGGCAGAGGTCGGTAAACCAGAGTGGTGGGGCAAAGGTACAGGACGGCAGGCAGACTCAGGGACAGGTCAGGCAGAGGTCGGTAAACCAGAGTGGTGGGGCAAAGGTACAGGACGGCAGGCAGACTCAGGGACAGGTCAGGCAGAGGTCGGTAAACCAGAGTGGTGGGGCAAAGGTACAGGACGGCAGGCAGGGTCAGGGACAGGTCAGGCAGAGGTCGGTAAACCAGAGTGGTGGGGCAAAGGTACAGGATGGCAGGCAGACTCAGGGACAGGTCAGGCAGAGGTCGGTAAACCAGAGTGGTGGGGCAAAGGTACAGGACGGCAGGCAGACTCAGGGACAGGTCAGGCAGAGGTCGGTAAACCAGAGTGGTGGGGCAAAGGTACAGGACGGCAGGCAGACTCAGGGACAGGTCAGGCAGAGGTCGGTAAACCAGAGTGGTGGGGCAAAGGTACAGGACGGCAGGCAGACTCAGGGACAGGTCAGGCAGAGGTCGGTAAACCAGAGTGGTGGGGCAAAGGTACAGGACGGCAGGCAGGGTCAGGGACAGGTCAGGCAGAGGTCGGTAAACCAGAGTGGTGGGGCAAAGGTACAGGACGGCAGGCAGGGTCAGGGCAGGCAGAAAGGGAAAAAACTGGAAAATACACAGGGGATAATGGGGAAGATGGGAAACACCTGGAGGAGGGTGGAGACAATCACAAAGACAGGTGAAACAGATCAGCGTGTGACAATTTCACTGTATATACATCCCAGAAGACTGGAATATAACGAAACCGTTTGACATGGAAACACCAGATTGTAAGCATAAAAAAATATATAAATGTTTATTCATTATGAAATTCTGAAAAATATGAATAACATTCCACCCTTACAATCATGTTGGCTGGTAACTTATTCTTTATACGTTTTGGGCTGCTGGTGAACCATGATGTGAAGGCATAATCAAAGTTACACTGGACTAGCACACTTATCAGAGTCTTTAGGATGTCTATAGCCAGGTTTCCATCCAATTGGCAACAGATTTTCATGTGAATATTTAAAAATCTTCAAAAAACCCAAATGCAATTTCAGAGTTTCCTTCAGGACAATTTGTTGCCGATCAACATGACAGGGGAAATTTTAATTTACCAGACATTTGAGAAATTTAACGAACATCCACATGCATTCAGAGCCAACCTTGCGCAGCCAGCACCATCAATAAATGAGGGATGTGGGCCAAATGAGCAACAATTACGTATCCTTAAATATAGCCTTTAATAAATTACAAAAACACTATTCATTGCATTTTGATGTGTAGCATATGCAAATCTTTCTAGACTATTTTTTTAGGGGGAGGGGGGTGTTAAGCTCCTTTCCATTTTTATTTTACCTTTATTTAACCAGGCAAGTCAGTTAAGAACAAATTCTTATTTTCAATGACGGCCTAGGAACAGTGCCTGTCAGCTCGGGGGTTTGAACTCACAACCTTCCAGTTACTAGTCACACACTCTAACCACTAGGCTACCCTGCCGCCCCAGGGTTTCAGCTGTTAGAGATTTGAGTACAAAATGTATCAGGGCATTGCATGCTAAGGCTTAGGTGTCCACCGAATGCACTGTATATAAAGAAAAATAATCTTAGCCTAACCCCAGAGAGATACATATACCGGTGGCATGCTATGACACCGACATGCACTTCTTTATGTCAGATGACTACTGCGTCTGTTATACAGATATAGACATACAGAAAGAGGGTAATTATTACATTTTTGATTAGAATATTTCATATAAAGTTAAGCATTGTATTGTTAGATTATAGGAGTCACTCTGGTAGGCCTGAAACAGTCTTCCTCACCACAAGGTCAACTGTCTCAGTCAACTGCACTGCCTTCATATCATAGGCCTGCAACAGCTAAAGCTTAATAATAGCCACAACACACCAAACCTTCAAAGGTAAGTCAAGCCATTGTTTATAGGGAAAATACGAGTAGAAGAGCAAATGGAAGTCTCTAAGAGCTTTGCACACCTTGATTGCACAATATTTGCACATTATTGTTTTAAAAAATGCATCAATCTCAGTCACATTGGTTGTTGATCATTGCTAGACAGCCATTTTCAAGTCTTGCCATAGCTTTTCAAGATGATTTAAGTCAAAACTGACTGTAAACTGTAGACTGTAAACTCTCCTTCCAGACCCATATCAAACATCTCCAATCCAAAGTTAAATCTAGAATTGGCTTCCTATTTCGCAACAAAGCATCCTTCACTCATGCTGCCAAACATACCCTTGTAAAACTGACCATCCTACCAATCCTCGACTTTGGCGATGTCATTTACAAAATAGCCTCCAATACCCTACTCAACAAATTGGATGCAGTCTATCACAGTGCAATCCGTTTTATCACCAAAGCCCCATATACTACCCACCACACCATTGCGACCTGTACGCTCTCGTTGGCTGGCCCTCGCTTCATACTCGTCGCCAAACCCACTGGCTCCATGTCATCTACAAGACCCTGCTAGGTAAAGTCCCCCCTTATCTCAGCTCGCTGGTCACCATAGCATCTCCCACCTGTAGCACACGCTCCAGCAGGTATATCTCTCTAGTCACCCCCAAAACCAATTCTTTCTTTGGCCGCCTCTCCTTCCAGTTCTCTGCTGCCAATGACTGGAACGAACTACAAAAATCTCTGAAACTGGAAACACTTATCTCCCTCACTAGCTTTAAGCACCAACTGTCAGAGCAGCTCACAGATTACTGCACCTGTACATAGACCACCTATAATTTAGCCCAAACAACTACCTCTTTCCCAACTGTATTTAATTTTAATTTATTTATTTATTTTGCTCCTTTGCACCCCATAATTTTTATTTCTACTTTGCACATTCTTCCATTGCAAAACTACCATTCCAGTATTTTACTTGCTATATTGTATTTACTTTGCCATCATGGCCTTTTTTGCCTTTACCTCCCTTCTCACCTCATTTGCTCACATTGTATATAGACTTGTTTATACTGCATTATTGACTGTATGTTTGTTTTTACTCCATGTGTAACTCTGTGTCGTTTTATCTGTCGAACTGCTTTGCTTTATCTTGGCCAGGTCGCAATTGTAAATGAGAACTTGTTCTCAACTTGCCTACCTGGTTAAATAAAGGTAAAATAAAAATAAATAAATAAAAAACTGTAACTAGACCACTCAGGAATGTTCAATGTCATCTTGTTATTTATATATTTTTTTATATTTAACCTTTATTTGGTAAGTAACTCCAGTGTATATTTGGCCTTGCGTTTTAGGTTATTACCCTGCTGAAAGGTGAATTTGTCTCCTAGTGTCTGTTGGAAAGCAGACTGAACCAGGTTTTCCTCTATGGTTTTGCCTGTGCTTAGCTCTATTCCGTTTCTTTTTATCCTAAAAGACTCCCTAGTCCTTGCCGATGACAAGCATACCCAAAACATGATGCAGCCACCAACATGCTTGAAAATATAAAGAGTGGTACTCAGTGATGTGTTGCATTGGATTTGCCTCAAACAACGCTTTGTATTCAGGACATAAAATACACTTATTTGCCACATTTTTTGCAGTTTTACTTTAGTGCCTTATCGCAAACAGGATCCATGTTTTGGAATATTTGTTATTCTGTACAGGCTTTTTTCTTTTCACTCTGTCATTTAGGTTAGTATTGTAGAGTAACTACAATGTTGTTGATCCATCTTTTTAGGATGAGTTTTGTGATTTAGAAGTTTTCTCCTATCACAGCCATTAAACTATGTAACTGTTTTAAAGTCTCCATTGGCCTCATGGTGAAATCCCTGAGCAGTTTCCTTCCTCTCTGGCAACTGAGTTAGAAAGGACACCTGTATCTTTGTAGTGACTGGGTGTATTGATACACCATCCAAAGTGTAATTAATAACTTCACCATGCTCAAAGGAATATTCAATGTCTGCTTTTTTTCCTCCAATCTACCGATAGGTGCCCTTCTTTGCATGGCATTAAAATGCCTCCCTGGTCTTTGTGGTTGAATCTTTGTTCGAAATCCACTGCTCGACTGTATGTGTGGGGTGCAGAGATGAGGTCGTCATGTTAAACACTTTTATTGCACACACAGAGTCCATGCAACTTGTCCATGCAACTCGTATTGAGTTGCTTGGATGAATACGGTGCCCAGAGGTGCCCAGAGTAAACTGCCTGCTACTCAGTCCCAGTTGCTAATATGTGCATATTATTAGTATATTTGGATAGAAAACACTCTGAAGTTTCTAAAACGGTTTGAATGATGTCTGTGAGTATAACAAAACTCATATGGCAGGCAAAAACCTGAGAAAAAAGAATCCAACCAGGAAGTGGTAAATCTGAGGTTGGTTGTTTTTCAACTCATTCCCTATTGACGATACAGTGGGATATTGGTCATGTTGCATTTCCTAAGGCTTCCACTAGATGTCAACAGTCTTTAGAACCTTGTTTGATGCTTCTACTGTAAAGGAGGGAGGAATGACGGCTCTTTGAGTCAGTGGTCTGGCAGAGTGCCAGAAGCTCGTGACGCTCGTTCACGTGAGAGTTAGCTCGCGTTCCATTGCATTTCTGAAGACAAAGGAATGATCCGGTTGGAACATCCTAAAGAAATCATCCTAAAGATTGATTCTATACATCGTTTGACATGTTTCTACGGACTGTAACAGACATTTTTGACATTTCGTCTGCTCCTAGTGAACGCGCTTTGTGAGTTTGGATTTGTTTACAAAACGCACTAACAAAAGTAGCTATTTGGACATAAATGATGGACAGTATCGAAACAAAACAAACATTTATTGGTGAACTGGGATTCCTGGGAGTGCATTCTGTTGAAGATCATCAAAGGTAAGTGAATATTCATAATGTTATTTCTGACTTCTTATGACTGCACAATATGGCGGATATCTTTTTGGCTTGTTTGGTCTTTGCGCGCCGTACTCAGATTATTGCATGGTTTGCTTTTTCTGTAAAGCTTTTTTGAAATCTGACACAGTGGTTGCATTAAGGAGAAGTGTATCTAAAATTCCATGTATAAGACTTATATTTTAAGCAACATTTATTATGAGTATTTCTGTAAATTGATGTGGCTCTCTGCAAAATCACTGTATGTTTTTGAAACTACTGAACCTAATGCGCCAATGAATACAGAGATTTTTTGATATAAATATGAACTTTATCGAACAAAACATACATGTGTTGTGTAACGTGACGTCCTATGAGTGTCATCTGATGAAGACCATCAAAGGTTAGTGATTCATTTTATCCCAATTTCTGATTTTTGTGAATCGTTTGTGGTGCTTTTGCCGTAAAGCCTATTTGAAATCGGACACTGTGGAGGGAATAACAAGAAGTGTATCTTTAAAATGGTGTGAAATACTTTGATGTTTGAGGAATTTTAATTATGGGATTTCTGTTGTTTTGAATTTGGCGCCCTTCATTTTCACTGGCTGTTGTCATATCGATCCCGTTAGCGGGATCTCAGCCCTAAGAAGTTTTAAGCACATTCTTACTCCTGAACATGTCATAACAAAGATGCTAATACATATTGACTCAAGACATTTCAGCTTTTAATTTTTTATTAATTTTAAAACATTTCTAAAAACACAAGTCCACTTTGACATTGTGTGTAGGCCAGTGACACGAAATCTAAATTGAATACATTTTTCATTCAAGGCTGTAACACAACAAAATGTGGAAAAAGTTAAGGTTTGTGAATACTCTCTGAAGGCACTCTATTTCACTAAGGGACTAAACCACTCAGGCTGAACTAATCTTGATGGGGGCATACATTTTCCAACAGTGATGAGATTTCAGGCCAAGAAAGGCTTTTGTTCATTGCTCTCATTCACTTTTCCGCCCTTTCTCTCTCTCACTTCTGAGTTGATGGTCTCATCCTCCATGGCCGCGTCTCCCAATTACAGAATATTAATCTTCCACACTGTACATATAAACATTCTTAATACTGCTGATTCCAGAATATACTCTGAATTGAAATAGCTTGCATTTCATTCTGAGTAATTTGATAAATCAGCATATAACTATTCCCATACCAATAACTCTTTCATAGGTTGGTTGCCCTGCCCAGTAATTGACTACTATCTAATACACCTCAAAAAGGGTACAATTAGATTGATTCCATAATCATTAAATCATTTACTTAAAAAAATATATATTTTCTTACACTGTGCCATTTGAATCCACTGAGCCAGAGTTAAAGCTGGAACTGCCATGTCTGTTTGGAATATTACAACAACGAAGAAATCACTGCAAACAAAAAAACACTGTTTTTTTCCTATGTACAGAATTTATTTAAACATGCTGTTCACTTCCGTTAGGATGCTCCTAACCTCTGTTTAGTAAAAAAATTTTTTTTTTACAAAAGCGCCTGGGGCGACCAGCTTCCACTTTTGCGGATCCCAGCTTTAAAAAGTTATGTATATATTCAGTATTGATCATAACACCCAGAGATTTCCAATGTTGGGCACGCATGTTTATCAAGGTTATCTGAATGAGCTGAAGTTTATTCATCGTAATTATCCAGAATCAGTAAGCACTGCATAAATTCTCTTCTGCATAAATTCACACCGCATCTCAAAGACCTGGCAAGCAGAACTGTCTGTCTGTCTCTCAAAACATAAACTTCATAATAACGTTTTACATTTCCTAATTAGTCTATTCAAACATGTTGATCCCATTCTCGTCTCAAAGTTCAGAGTTTGAATTAGTAGGCTAGAGTACCCTCTGACCTTGCTGTAAAGGCACCACTTCAGACAGCAATGCCTGCCAAATACTCAGAGGAAAACTAACTAACTAACATTCCTTTTCTTTTTATCCTAAAAGGGCTTTATTGGCATGGGAAAAGCAAGTGAAATGGATAATAAACAAAAGTGAAAATGTCTAGTTAAATTAAGGTCAAATAAAATAAACAATAGAACATTTACAGTAAACATTACACTTACAAAAGTTCCAAAGAATAAAGACATTCCAAATCTGTGCAGAAGTTCTAGGTGCTGCTACAGGTCTTCCTTGGTTGGGGACAGAAGCACCAGATCATCAGCAAACAGGTGACGTTTCACTTCAGATTATAGTAGGCTGCATCCCTGTCTCACCCCCCGACCCTGTGGAAAGAAATGTGTGTTTTTTTCCAATTTGTTGTTTGCGTACATGGATTTTATAATGTCGTATATTTTTTCCAAAACACCACTTTCCATCAATTTGTATAGCATGCCCTCATGCCAAATTGAGTCAAAAGCTTTATTGAAATCAACAAAGCATGAGAAGACTTTGCCTTTGTTTTGGTTTGTTTGTTTGTCAATTAGGGTGTTCAGGGTGAATACGTGGTCTGTCGTATGGTAATTTGTTAAAAAGCCAATTTGACATTTGCTCAGTACATTGTTTTCGCTGTGGAAATGTATGAGTCTGCTGTGAATGGTAATGCAGATGATTTCCCAAGGTTGCTGTTGATGCATATCCCATGGTAGTTATTGGGATCAAATTTGTCTCCACTTTTGTGGATTGGGGTGATCAGTCCTTGGTTCCAAATATTGGGGAATATGCCAGAGCTGAGGATGATGTTAAAGAGTTTTAGTATAGCCAATTGGAAATTGTGGTCTGTATATTTTATCATTTCATTTAGGATACCATCAATCACACAGGCCTTTTTGGGTTGGTTTGTATTTTTTGTCCTGTAGTTCATTCAATGTAATTGGAGAATCCAGTGGGTTCTGGTAGTCTTTAATCGTTGATTCTAAGATTTGTATTTTATCATGTATAAGTTTATACTGTTTGTTCTTTGTTATAGAGCCAAAAAGATTGGAGAAAGGGTTTATCCATACATCTCCATTTTGGATAGATCTCTTCGTGTTGTTTGTTTAGAGTTTTCCAATTTTCCCAGAAGTGGTTGGATTCTATGGATTCTTCAATTACATTGAGCTGATTTCTGTTCCTTCTTTATCCATAGTGTATTTCTGTATTGTTTTAGTGATTCACCATAGTGAAGGCGTAGGCCCAGGTATTCTGGGTCTCTATGTTTTTGTTTGGATGGGTTTCTCAATTTCTTTCTTAGGTTTTTGCATTCTTCATCAAACCATTTGTCATTGTTGTTAATTTTTTAGGATGTCTGCTTGACATGTTTAGATTTGATAGGGAAGCTGAGAGGTCAAATATACTGTTTAGGTTTTCTACTGCCAAGTTTACACCTTGTCCAAGAAATTGTCTAGAAGGGAGTGAATTTGTTGTTGCCTAATTGTTTTTTGGTAGATTTCCACACTACTTTCCTTCTATCTATAGCATTTATTAATATTATTAAGTTCCTTTGGCTTTGATGCCTCATGATTGAGCAAAGCTCTGTTCAAGTAGTGTGATTTTGCTGTGATCTGATAGGGGTGTCAGTGGACTGACTGTGAATGCTCTAAGAGACTCTGGATTGAGGTCAGTGATAAAGTAGTCTACAGTACTACTGCCAAGAGATGAGCTATAGGTGTACCTACCATAGGGGTCCCCTCAAAGCCTACCATGTACATACCCAGCTTCGGACAGAGCTGCAGGAGTTGTGGCCCGCTGTTGTTGGTTATGTTGACGTAGTTGTGTCTAGGGGAGCATATAGGGGAGGGGATGCTGTCACCTCCACGTAGGTGTTTGTCCCCCTGTGTGCTGAGGGTGTCAGGTTCTTGTCCAGTTCTGGCATTTAGGTCGCCACAAACTAGTACATGTCCCTGGGCCTGTAAATTGTTGATCTCCCCCTCTAGGATGGAGAAGCTGTCATCATGAAGGTATTGGAATTCTACTGGGGGGGATATAGGTGGCACACATGAGATAATTTCCTTATTAATTTCTAGCCAGATGTTCCTGTTTTGACTAATTTAATAGAGTGGATTAGGTCTGCTCTATATGAAATTAGCATACCCCTGAGTCTCTTCCCTGTTTCACACCTGGTAGTTTGGTGGATGGGACTACCAGCTCTCTGTAACCTAGAGGGCAACCAGTGGGTCCGCCTCTTTTATAACATGTTTCTTGTAGGATGACAATGTCTGTATTTCCAATTTCTTTGATGAAGTCTGGGTTCCTGCACTTTAGGCCAAAGGTAGATGACCTCAGGCCTTGTATATTCCAGGATGAGATAGTAAAAGCTTTGTGTTCCATAGTGTCTAGTGTTGTTTTGTGTGGGTTAGACGCGGACAATCACAGTTGGTGTGAGCAGGGCACGTTGAGCATCTGATACATACTGTTGAAGTCGGAAGTTTACATACACTTAGGATGGAGTCTAAAAACAAGTTTTAATAACCACTCCACACATTTCTTGTTAACATACTATAGTTTTGGCAAATCGATTAGGACATCTACTTTGAGCATGACACAAGTAATGTTTCCAACAATTGTTTACAGACAGATTATTTAACTTACAACTCACTGTATCACAATTCCAGTGGGTCAGAAGTTTACAAACATTAAGTTGACTGTGCCTTTAAACAGCTCGGAAAATTCCAGAAAATGATGGCATGGCATTAGAAGATTCTGATAGGCTAACTGATAGGCTAACTGCCACAAAAAAGCCAGACTCCGGTTTGCAACTGCACATGGGGACAAAGATCATACTTTTTGGAGAAATGTCCTCTGTTCTGATGAAACAAAAATATAACTGTTTGGCCATAATGACCATCATTATGTTTGAAGGGAAAAGGGAGAGGCTTGCAAGCCAAAGAACATAATCCCAACCATGAAGCACAGGGGTGGCAGCATCATGTTGTGGGGGTGCTTTGCTGCAGGAGGGACTGGTGCACTTCACAAAATATATGGTATCATGAGGATGGAAAATTATGTGGATATATTGAAGCAACATCTCAGGACATCAGTCAGGAAGTTAAAGCTTGGTCGCAAATGGGTCTTCCAAATGAACAATGACCCCAAGCATACTTCCGAAGTTGTAGCAAAATGGCTTAAGGACAACAAAGTCAAGGTATTGGAGTGGCCATCACAAAGCCCTGACCTCAATCCTATAGAACATTTGTGAGCAGAACTGAAAAGCATGTGCGAGCAAGGAGGCCTACAAACCTGACTCAGTTACATCATCTCTGTCAGGAGGAATGGGCCAAAATTCAGCCAACTTATTGTGGGAAGCTTGGGGAAGGCTACCCAAAACGTTTGACCCAAGTTACACAATTTAAAGGCAATGCTACCAAATACTAATTGAGTGTATGTAAACTTCTGACCCACTGGGAATGTGATGAAAGAAATAAAAGTTGAAATAAATCCATCTCTGTCACGCTCTGGCCTTAGTTGCCTTTGTTTTCTTTATTATTTTGGCTAGGTCAGGGTGTGACATGGGGGATTTATGTGCTTTGTCTTGTCTAGGGTTTTTTGTATGTTTATGGGGCTGGTACCTGTCTAGGTAAATTGTATGTCTATGGTTGCCTAGATTGGTTCTCAATTAGAGGCAGCTGTCTATCGTTGTCTCTGATTGGGAACCATATTTAGGCAGCCATATTCTTTGGGTATTTTGTGGGTGGCTGTTTCCTGTGTCTGTGCCACACGGGACTGTTTTCATTTTTCCCACGTTTCTTGTTTTGTAGTTGTGTTCATGTTGAGGTATCCTATTAAAACCATGGACACTTACCACGCTGTGTTTTGGTCCGATCCTTGTTTCACCTCTTCAGAGAAAGAGGAGGAAATCTGCTGTGACAGAACCACCCACCAAATCAGAACCAAGCGGCGTGGTGAAAAGCAGCAACAGCAAGAGAGGCAGAACTATTTGGAAAAATGGACTTGGGAGGAGATCCTAGACGGGAAAGGACCCTGGGCACAGCCAGGAGAATATCGCCGACCCAAGGAAGAGCTGGAGGCAGCGAAGACGGAGAGGCGCTGGTATGAGGAGGCAGCACGGCGGAGCGGATGGAAGCCCGAGAGTCAGCCCCAAAAATGTATTGGGGGGGGGGGGGCACACAGGAAGTGTGGCGAAGCCAGGTAGGAGACCTGCGCCAACTTCCTGTACTTACCGGGGGGCGAGAGAGACCGGGCAGGCACCGTGTTATGCTGTGGAGCGCACGGTGTCCCCAGTGCGAGTGCATAGCCCGATGCGGTACATACCAGCTCCTCGTATTGGCCGGGCTAGAGTGGGCATCGAGCCAGGTGTCATGAAGCCGCCTCTACGCATCTGGTCTCCAGTGCATCTCCTTGGGCCGGCGTACATGGCACCAGCCTTACGCATGGTGTCCCCGGTTCGCCTGCACAGCCCAGTGCGGGCTATTCCACCTCGCCGCACTGGCATGGCGACCGGGAGCATTCAACCAGGTAAGGTTGGGAAGGCTCGGTGCTCAAGAGCTCCAGTGCGCCTGCACGGTCCGGTCTATCCAGTACCACCTCCATGCACCAGCCCTCCGGTGGCAGCTCCCCGCACTCGCCCTGAGGTGCGTGTCCTCGGCCCAGTGCCGGCACCACGCACCAGGCCTACAGTGCGCCTCGTCTGTCCAGCGCTGCCAGAGCCTTCCTCCTCTCCAGAGCTGCTAGAGTCTCCCGGCTGTCCAGAGCTGCTAGAGTCTCCCGGCTGTCCAGAGCTGCTAGAGTCTCCCGGCTGTCCAGAGCTGCTAGAGTCTCCCGGCTGTCCAGAGCTGCTAGAGTCTCCCGGCTGTCCAGAGCTGCTAGAGTCTCCCGGCTGTCCAGAGCTGCTAGAGTCTCCCGGCTGTCCAGAGCTGCTAGAGTCTCCCGGCTGTCCAGAGCTGCTAGAGTCTCCCGGCTGTCCAGAGCTGCTAGAGTCTCCCGGCTGTCCAGAGCTGCTAGAGTCTCCCGGCTGCTAGATTCTCCCGGCTGTCCAGAGCTGCTAGAGTCTCCCGGCTGTCCAGAGCTGCTAGAGTCTCCCGGCTGTCCAGAGCTGCTAGAGTCTCCCGGCTGTCCAGAGCTGCTAGAGTCTCCCGCCAGTCTGCCAGGATCCTCCAGAGCCGCCAGGATCCTCCAGAGCCGCCAGTCTGCCAGGATCCTCCAGAGCCGCCAGGTTCCTCCAGAGCCGCCAGGATCCTCCAGAGCCGCCAGTCTGCCAGGATCCTCCAGAGCCGCCAGGAGCCGCCAGAGCCGTCAACCAGCCTGAGCTACCTCTCAGTCATGAGCTACCCCTCAGGCCTGAGCTGCCCCTCAGTCCAGTGGGGCCATTTAGGGTTGCCAATCCTAGTAAGAGACTAAAGCGGACAAAGACTATGGTGGGGTCCACGTCCCGCGCCAGAGCCGCCACCGTGGACAGACGCCCACCCAGACCCTCCCCTATGGATTTAGGTGTGCGGCCGGGAGTCCGCACCGTTGGGGGGTTACTATCACACCCTGGCCTTAGTTAGTTATCTTTGTTTTCTTTATTATTTTGGTTAGGTCAGGGTGTGACATGGGGGATTTATGTTCTTTGACTTGTATAGGGTTTTTTGTATGTTTATAGGGCTGTTTCCTACAATTTAACTAGACAGGTATGTCTATGGTTGCATAGATTGGTTCTCAATTAGAGGCAGTTGTCTATCGTCTCTGATTGGGAACCATATTTAGGCAGCCATATTCTTTGGGTATTTTGTGGGTGGTTGTTTCCTGTGTCTGTGTTTGTGCCACACGGGACTTTTTGGTTTTTCCACGTTTCTTGTTTTGTAGTTGTGTTCATGTTGAGTTTTCCTATTAAAACCATGGACACTTACCACACTGTGTTTTGGTTCGATCCTTGTTTCACCTCTTCAGAGGAAGAGGAGGAAATCTGCCGTGACAAACTCTCTACTCTTATTCTGACATTTCACATTCTTAAAATAAAGTGGTGATCCTAACTGACCTAAAACAGGGAATTTTTTACTGGGATTAAATTTCAGAAATTGTGAAACTGAGTTCAAATGTATTTGGCTAAGGTGTATGTTACCTTATGACTTCAACTGTACTTCTTCGGTTGCATGACGGAGCTTGGACGGGTGTAATAGTGAGGGTTGGGCCTGTTGCTCTGCTCATGGCCTGGACATATGTTCTGCTGTCATCTTGAGGTCCTTACTACAGGGTCGGGGGGGCATGGGGTGGGCAGAAGGGGCATAGGTCTGATGTGGGGGAGGTGGCTATATAGAGTTTGGCCAGGGTATGCTAGAGGTGGTCTTAGCTGGTTAGGGTGTGGCTGGTGATGCTCTTTCTCGCTCTCATCGCCCTCTCGCTCTCATCGCCGTGTCCTGGCAGGCCTGTGTCTGGTTGAACTGCATTGACAATGACATTGATAGCTTGCTCCCTCATGGCATGCAGCTAAGTTTTGTTCCAGGATTTTGCTACACATGCCGACAGATGTCACACAGCATAGGCACAGAAAGGGATAAATCCCCACAGTGGCTGGGTGAGGGATCAGCTGAGCGACTTGGGGACAGGTTCCAGTTGAGTTACAGTAATGTGACTGTGTTTCAGACCTTCTGCTCAGAACAAGGGATGTCAGACATCCAGTAGACATGCCTGTGTGCCTGTGTGTTCAGCTCCCTCAGTCTGTTGCAGAGATTGTACACTGTATAGCCTTGCCTGCTATTGTAGACTGTCAGGAGAAATCAGACTCAAACATGCCCTGAAACTCTGACGCTCACTCACTAATTCAGCAAAGCGACTACATCCCTACAGGCAACCTGACCTGCCTCACATCATAAGAGTGAAGTCAAATTCACTTTTTTCTACCCAACAATACCAAACAACGACTGCTTTAAGGGCTAAGAAGCAGAAAAACTATAATGATTGTCACGTGCTCACACTCCGGCCTGATGGTCACTAGGCTGCTCGTTATGGCGCACACCTGTCACTATCATTACGCGCACCTGCGCATCATCAGACTCACCTGGACTCCATCATCTCCCTGATTACCATCCCTATATATTTCACTCCTTTTGGTTCCTTCCCCAGATGTTATTTTTTCTGTTCAAGTGTTAAGTCTGTGCGTTGTTTGTTTCTTGTTGTGTTTATTTATAAAAACACTCATTCCCTGAACTTGCTTCCCGACTCTCAGCGCACATCGTTACGATGATGTACTCTGATGATTTAAGAAGTTACAAAAATAAAAAACTAAATCAAGGGAAAGTCTGGTAAGACTACTTTCAGTTTGATGGAATTCATCTCCGGTAGAGCTGTAATGACATATAGATATCAGAAATGTTTACTCCCCATGGTATTCCTTTAAGGCTATGACAGCTCTGTGTCAAATTATTTCCTGTCATCATTAATTGGTTGAGTCATCAAGGCCAAACACAGCTTGAGTGGTGGATAATCAAAGAGATGGGGAGGCTCTGACAATCAAATCAAACCCACATCTTCAGATACTGAGACGGAGGTTCCACTCCCTGCCTGCTGGAAAAGGCTCCTTTGATGTTCACTGTGGTTGGGCTGTGCCGATTCAATATCCGGGAATGAGAAGTAGAGGAGAGGCGCTTGCTTAATTATTTCCTTTAGTACCATAACTCACTGCCGAGACAGGAGAGCAGAAGCTCCAGTTAAACATCGCCTGGTGAGAGAAACATTATATTAAATCACAGGTGGTGTTAACACAAAGTATGAGACTTGAGTATGAGAGAACACAAATTCAATTGCTCTGTTGGATGTTCAGTGTCAACCTTTTTTAAACAGAGGAAGCAAAACAAGGTTTTGTCAAATCGCCCTCGCTCTGTATGGGATTCCATTGCCTCTGTACTCTGAGACTCTGAGAGCTCCTGTCAGGCTGGGCCAGTGATATTCTTCAACTACAATGCCTATTTATCTCCTGCTTTCAACCCCCCCCCCCCCCCCCCCCCCCTCCAGTTGGCTGGATTTAGGACCTTGCAGACACCACAGAGTGTGTGAACAGAGGCAGCTGTTGTCTGTGTATGTGTGGTGCTTTTTATCCGAGATGTAAAACCAAGCAGAGCAGAAGCTGGCTACTCTTTATTTGACTGATGTAGCTGGCAAGGTAACTGCTGTTTGATTTAACAAAAGTATTTATTCCCAGTGCTGAGCTAGTAGTGTAACTGACATGTAACTACCAATCTCTCCGATTTGGTCCTGCCATACATACCAACAGTGGCTGGCAAAAGTATTCACCCCCCTTGGCATTTTTTCTATTTTGTTGCCTTACAACCTTGAATCACACTCTCCCAAAGTCAATACTTTGCAGAGGCACCTTTTGCAGCTAATACAGCTACAAGTATCTTGGAGTATGTCTCTATAAGCTTGGCACATGTAGCCACTGGGATTTTTGCCAATTCTTCAAGGCAAAACTGCTCCAGCTTCTTCAAGTTGGATGGGTTCCGCTGGTGTACAGCAATCTTTAAGTCTTACCACAGATTCTCAATTGGATTGAGGTCTGGGCTTTGACTAGGCCATCCCAAGACATTTAAATATTTCCCCTTAGACCACTCAAGTGTTGCTTTAGCAGTATTCTTAGGGTCATTGTCCTGCTGGAAGGTGAATCTCCATCCCAGTCTCAAATCTCTGGATGACTGAAACAGGTTTCCCTCAATAATTTCCCAGTATTTAGCGCACGCCATCATTCCTTCAATTCTGACCAATTTTTATGGAATGGTCTGCCTATCCATGTGATAGATGCAGACTCGGTCTCGACCTTTAAGTCTTTATATTTAGACTCATCTTTTCAGTAGGTCCTATGAATGAGTATAGTCTGGTCAAGGGGTGCTAAGGTGAACGGGAAGGCACTGGAGCGACGAACCGCCCTTGCGATCTCTGCCTGGCCGGTTCCCCTCTCTCCACCAGGATTCTCTGTCTCTAACCCTATTACGTCAGCTGAGTCACTGGCTTACTGGTGCTCTTCCATCCCATCCCTAGGAGGTGTGTGTCACGGGGCCACAGTGTCTCCCAACCCCTCCTTTCTCAGCCTCCAGTATTTATGCTGCAATAGTTTGTGTCAGGGGCTAGGGTCAGTCTGTTATATCTGGAGTATTTATCCTGTGTTATCCGGTGTCCTGTGTGAATTTTAAAGTATTTTCCCTCTAATTCTCTCTCTCTCCCTCTCCCTTCCCGGAGGACCTGAACCCTGGGACCATGCCTCAGGACTACCTGGCCTGATAACTCCTTGCTGTTCCCAGTTCTCCTGGTCGTGCTGCTGCTCTAGTTTCAAATGTTCTGCCTGTGGTTATGGAACCATGACCTGTTCACCGGACGTGCTACTGTTACGCCCATGAAAAAGGGGAGAAATAATCACGAGTGATACGGTATTGTTTCCTCAATGAGAACTTTTAGTGCAATGAGGAAACTTGGGTGGAGACCAGAGCAATCGATCTTAGGCTCATAGATTAAGAGCATTTAGTATATCACAGATTAAAATTTTTACCCTTCCATTAGGCACCACAAAATATTTTTTTATTTTTTTATTTCACCAGGTAGGCTCATTGAGAACAAGTTCTCATTTGCAACTGCGACCTGGCCAAGATAAAGCGTAGCAATTCGACACATACAACAACATAGTTACACATGGAATAAACAAAACATACAGTCAATAATACAGTAGAACATAAGAAAACAAAAAGTCTATATACAGTGAGTGCAAATGAGATAAGTTTTAAGGAAATAAATAGGCCATGGTGGCGAAGTAATTACAATATAGCAATTAAACACAGAAGATGAATGTGCAGGTAGAGATACTGGGGTGCAAAGGAGCAAAATAAATAAATAAATACCCGTATGGGGATGAGGTAGGTAGATAGATGGGCTGTTTACAGATGGGCTATGTACAGGTGCAGTGATCTGTAAGCTGCTCTGACAGCTGGTGCTTAAAGCTAGTGAGGGAGATGTGAGATTTTTGCAATTCGTTCCAGTCAAGGGCAGCAGAGAACTGGAAGGAAAGACGACCAAAGGAGGAATTGGCTTTGGGGGTGACAAGTGAGATATACAGTGGGGCAAAAAAGTATTTAGTCAGCCACCAATTGTGCAAGTTCTCCCACTTAAAAAGATGAGAGAGGCCTGTAATTTTCATCATAGGTACACTTCAACTATGACAGACAAAATGAGGAAACAAATCCAGAAAATCCCATTGTAGGATTTTTAATTTTTAATGAAATTATGGTGGAAAATAAGTATTTGGTCAATAACAAAAGTTTATCTCAATACTTTGTTATATACCCTTTGTTGGCAATGACAGAGGTCAAACGTTTTCTGTAAGTCTTCACAAGGTTTTCACACACTGTTGCTGGTATTTTGGCCCATTCCTCCATGCAGATCTCCTCTAGAGCAGTGTTATTTTGGGGCTGTTGCTGGGCAACACGGACTTTCAACTCCCTCCAAAGATTTTCTATGGGGTTGAGATCTGGAGACTGGCTAGGCCACTCCAGGACCTTGAAATGCTTCTTATGAAGCCACTCCTTCGTTGCCCGGGCGGTGTGTTTGGGATCATTGTCATGCTGAAAGACCTAGCCATGTTTCATCTTCAATGCCCTTGCTGATGGAAGGAGGTTTTCACTCAAAATCTCACGATACATAGCCCCATTCATTCTTTCCTTTACACGGATCAGTCGTCCTGGTCCCTTTGCAGAAAAACATCCCCAAAGCATGATGTTTCCACCCCCATGCTTCACAGTAGGTATGGTGTTCTTTGGATGCAACTCAGCATTCTTGGTCCTCCAAACACGACGAGTTGAGTTTTTACCAAAAAGTTATATTTTGGTTTCATCTGACCATATGACATTCTCCCAATCTTGTTCTGGATCATCCAAATGCTCTCTAGCAAACTTCAGACGGGCCTGGACATGTACTGGCTTAAGCAGGGGGACACGTCTGGCACTGCAGGATTTGAGTCCCTGGAGGCGTAGTGTGTTACTGATGGTAGGCTTTGTTACTTTGGTCCCAGCTCTCTGCAGGTCATTCACTTGACCCCACAGGGTGAGATCTTGCGTGGAGCCCCAGATCGAGGGAGATTATCAGTGGTCTTGTATGTCTTCCATTTCCTAAAAATTGCTCCCACAGTTGATTTCTTCAAACCAAGCTGCTTACCTATTGCAGATTCAGTCTTCCCAGCCTGGTGCAGGTCTACAATTTTGTTTCTGGTGTCCTTTGACAGCTCTTTGGTCTTGGCCATAGTGGAGTTTGGAGTGTGACTGTTTGAGGTTGTGGACAGGTGTCTTTTATACTGATAACAAGTTCAAACAGGTGTCATTAATACAGGTAACGAGTGGAGGACAGAGGAGCCTCTTAAAGAAGAAGTTACAGGTCTGTGAGAGCCAGAAATCTTGCTTGTTTGTAGGTGACCAAATACTTATTTTCCACCATAATTTGCAAATAAATTCATAAAAAATCCTACAATGTGATTTTCTGGATTTTTATTTTCCTAATTTTGTCTGTCATAGTTGAAGTGTACCTATGATGAAAATTACAGGACTTTCTCATCTTTTTAAGTGATAGAACTTGCACAATTGGTGGCTGACAAAATACATTTTTGCCCCACTGTACCTGCTGGAGCGCGTGCTACGAGTGGGTGCTGCTATGGTGACCAGTGAGCTGAGATAAGGCAGGGCTTTACCTAGCAGAGACTTGTAGATAACCTGTAGCCAGTGGGTTTGGCGACGAGTATGAAGTGAAGCGAGGGCCAACCAACGAGAGCATACAGGTCACAATGGTGGGTAGTGTATGGGGCTTTGGTGCCAAAAGGATGGCACTGTGATAGACTGCATCCAGTTTGTTGAGTAGTGTTGGAGGCTATTTTACAGATGACATCACCGAAGTCAAGGATTGGTAGGATGGTCAGTTTTACGAGGGTATGTTTGGCAGCATGAGTGAAGGATGCTTTTTTTGCGAAATAGGAAGCCGATTCTAGATTTAATTTTGGATTGGAGATGCTTAATGTGAGTCTGGAAGGAGAGTTTGCAGTCTAACCAGACACCCAGGTATTTGTAGTTGTCCACGTATTCTAAATCAGAGCCATCCAGAGTAGTGATGCTGGACGGGCGAGCAGGTGCGGGCAGTGATCGATTGAATAGCATGCATTTAGTTTTACTTGCGTTTAAGAGCAGTTGGAGGCCATGGAAGGAGAGTTGTATGGCATTGAAGCTCGTCTGGAGGTTAGTTAACACAGTGTCCAAGGAGGGGCCAGAAGTATACAGAATGGTGTCGTCTGCGTAGAAGAGGATCAGAGAATCACCAGCAGCAAGAGCAACATCATTGATGTATACAGAAAAGAGAGTCGGCCCGAGAATTGAACACTGTGGCACACTCATAGAGACTGTCAGAGGTCCGGACAACAGGCACACTGATTTGACACACTGAACTCTATCAGAGAAGTAGTTGGTAAACCAGGCGAGGCAATCATTTGAGAAACCAAGGCTGTCGAGTCTGCCAATAAAAATGTTGTGATTGACAGAGTCGAAAGCCTTTGCCAGGTCGATGAATACGGCTGCACAGTAATGTCTCTTATCGATGGCGGTTATGATGTCGTTTAGAACCTTGAGCATGGCTGAGGTGCACCCATGACCAGCTCTGAAACCAGATTGCATAGCGGAGAAGGTATGGTGGGATTCGAAATGGTCAGTAATCTGTTTGTTAACTTGGCTTTTGAAGACCTTAGAAAGACAGGGTAGGATAGATATACGTCTGTAGCAGTTTGGGTCTAGTGTGTCACCCCCTTTGAAGAGGGGGATGACCGCGGCAGCTTTCCAATCTTTGGGATAGCTTTTCTAACTGCCTGTGTATATTTGTTCCTAACTTCCCTGAAAAGTTGCATATCACGGGGCCTGTTCAATGCTAATGCAGAACGCCACAGGATGTTTTTGTGCTGGTCAAGGGCAGACAGGTCTGGAGTGAACCAAGGACTATATCTATTCCTCGTTCTAAATTTTCTGAGAGGGGCATGCTTATTTAAGATGGTGAGGAAGGCACTTTTAAAGAATAGCCAGGCATCATCTACTGGCGGGATGAGGTCAATGTCATTCCAGGATATCCCGGCCAGGTCGATTAGAAAGGCCTGCTCGCAGAAGTGTTTCAGGGAGCGTTTGACAATGATGAGGGGTGGTCGTTTGGTCACAGACCCATTACGGATGCAGGCAATGAGGCAGTGATCGCTGAGATCTTGATTGAAAACAGCAGACGTGTATTTGGAGGGTGAATTAGTTAGGATGACATCAATGAGGGTGCCCATGTTTACTAATTTGGGGTTGTACCTGGTAGGTTCATTGATCATTTGTGTGAGATTGAGGGCATCAAGCTTAGTTTGTAGGATGGCCGGGGTGTTAAGCATGTCCCAGTTTAGATCACCTAGTAGCATGAGCTCAGAAGATAGATGGGGGGCAATCAATTCACATATGGTATTGAGGGCACAGCTGGGGGCAGACGGAGATCTATAGCAAGCGGCAACAGTGAGCGACTTGTTTCTGGAAAGGTGAATTTTTAGAAGTAGAAGTTAAAATTATTTGAGTACAGACTTAGCCTGCAGAGTTCTGTATTACTATCTTTGCAGTAGATTGCAACACCGCCCCCTTTGGCAGTTCTATCTTGGCAGAAAACGTTATAGTTAGCAATGGAGAGTTCAGGGTTTTTGTTGGTTTTCCTAAGCCAGGATTCAGACACGGCTAAGACATCTGGGTTGGCAGAGTGTGCTAAAGCAGTGAGTAAAACAAACTTAGGGAGTAGGCTTCTAATGTTAACATGCATGAAACCAAGGCTTTTACGTTTACAGAAGTCAACAAAGGAGAGCACCTGGGGGGTGGGAGTGGAGCTAGGCACTGCAGGACCTGGATTAACCTCCACATCACCAGAGGAACAGAGGAGAAGTAGGATAAGGGTACGGCTAAAGACTATACAAACTGGCCGTATTGCCACGATAGCATAGATTCAAGGCATAGTGTACAGACAAAGGTAAGGTAGGATGTGAGTACATTGGAGGTAAACCTAGGCATTGAGTAATGAAGAGAGAGATATAGTCTCTAGAGATGTTTAAACCAGGTGGTGTCATCGCATATGTAGGAGGTGGAATAACATGGTTGGTTAAGGCATATTGAGCAGGGCTAGAGGCTCTACAGTGAAATAAGACAGTAATCACTAACCGGGACAGTAATGGACGAGGCATGTTTATATTAGAGAGAGGCATGCGTAGCCAAGTGAACATATGGGTCCAGTGAGTGGTTGGGCTGGCTGGGGACACGGCGATTCAGACAGTTAGCAGGCTAACAAGCTAACAGTTAGTAGGCCGGGGCTAAACAAGCTAGCAGCTAGTGGCCCGGGGCAAGCTAGCAGTTAGCAGGCCGGGTTAGCAAGCAAGCAGTTAGCATGGGCCAGCAGTTACAGACCGGGCAGGTAAGCTAGCAGTTAGCAGGCCGGGGCTGGCAGCTAGCAGTTAGTAGACAGGGGCAAGCTAGCTGTTAGCAGGCCGGGTTAGCAAGCAGTTAGCAGGGGCTAGCAGTTAGCAGACCGGGCAGGTAAGCTAGCAGTTAGCAGACCGGGCCTGGCAAGCTAGCAGTTAGCAGACCGGGTTAGCAAGCAAGTAGATAGCAGGGGCTAGAAACTTAGCCTTTGGGGGACGTCGCGATGGGGGTAAGTCTGTTTTTTGCCTCTTCGTGCGGTGATGTCGATAGAGCAGTCATGGAATTAGTAGGGTTCCAAGTAGCTCTAGGTAGCTAGCAGGCCTAGCTGGTTAGCATAATGGGTCTTCAGCGGGCGTCGCGCCTGAGGGGCTTGTTGTAGTCCTTGGGCAGATTATGTCGGTATTCCGGTCGTAGGGGATCTGCGGGGTTCCATGCCCCCTACCGGCTGTAGAAGGGGTCCGGATATTGTAGCCCAGGAGTATACTTCAGTGGTAGCACAGGAGCCCTGGCCGGGCTAGCTTCAAGCTAATTGGTGCTTGCTCTGGGATGGAAATGCTAGCCAGGAGTAGTCATCCGGGATTGTGGTTAGCTAGTTGTGAAGATCCAGATGAAAATGTTCAGTTTGCGGTAGGAATCCGGGGATAAAAATAACAGGTCCGTTATGCTCTGGTTACAGTCACGTTGTTCGAACTGACGAGAGCTTTCCGAGCTGAAGGTTAGCTGATTACTAAATACTTTAGGAAAAAAAAGCAGATCCACGCCACAGTGGGTGAGGCGGGTTGCAGGGGAGTATTTAGATGTTGAGGTTTATCAACATTTTTTAAAGGATATGCGACGAAAAAGATGTAAAACGATATACAAGGGACACGACAGGACAAAGACGTCTGACTGCTACGCCATCTTGGAAAAAGTAATTCATATAACGTTTACACATTCCTCTCACAATTCGTATCCTTTGTACGCTTGACCGATTTGAACTTTTTAACACAATTATATGAATGTTATCAATCTCTATCAACTAATTCTGAATGCATGATCTTTTTGACCCTGCTGGTCATCTATGAACGTTTGAACATCTTGACCATGTACTGTTATAATCTCCACCCGGCACAGCCAGAAGAGGACTGGTCACCCCTCAGAGCCTGGTTCCTCTCTAGGTTTCTTCCTAGGTTCCTGCCTTTCTAGAGAGTTTTTCCTAGCCACCGTGCTTCTACATCTGCATTGCTTGCTGTTTGGGGTTTTAGACTGGGTTTCTTTATGATGTAAAAAAGGTGATGTGAAAAGGTATTTTTAAAAACATATTTAATTGGTTAGCTAATGTTTAATCCCCTCTCGACTGAAGTTCTGTCTGAAGTGAATGAACTCGCTAGATAGTAGCTACCACAGCCAGTTCATTTCTGGGCTCTAGCTACCTATCAGGTAACAGTATGTAGCAGCCTTTATTTTGTCCCTGTTACATCTGCTCCTGCCACGCCCTCTACTTCTCATCCTGTGTCTCCCTAACCTGCCGCCACTGCCCCAGTGCTCCCTCTCTCTTCAGTGAAACGGAATAACATGCACTCAGAAATGTTATTCCTCTGCTGGAGGTGTAAAACACAAAAGGGGACATATTTGCATATGTTGTGTTCTTGTGAAGGATGGCCTAATTCTGGCAAAGAGTATGTTGTTTTATCTCAGCATGTCTACAGATCCTCCCTTCTCCCTGTTTTTGTTTGTTTGGAAATGTTGATACTGGAGACTGTTATCAGAAGAAATTGTGTAACCTAGCATTTAAAGCGGCTAAGAAATGCATTGCCACTCATTGGAAGGTTGTTAATTCTCCCACATTGCCACAATGGATGGCAGAAATGTCAAGTTATGTTTCACTAGGTTTTATTTATTACAAGATTAAGGGTATACTGTGCAACTTTCATAAGGTCTGGATGCCTTATATGGAATACTGTATGACAAAAAGTGTCTGCATTGAAAACATGCCCACATCTGGGGAGATACCGACAGTATTTAGGCAATCCCTAGCTGCTGGGCTCCTCAGTCCTGGCCCTGGGGACCTGTCATATCAGTGGTTGTCACTCTGGCCTGGGCCAAACACACCTGAAACCATAATGAATGTTTCACTTAGATCCTAAAGCTGAGTGAGCTGTGTTGGGTTGGGGCACTGCAGGGTGGTGACCACTAGGGTGCAGGACGGAGCGATCCAGCTATAGTGTGTTCAAGTAAAATAAGCTGTACAGTACAATTAGGTCTATGGTATGAATTACAGTGCCCTCGGTAATTATTGGGACAGTGAAGTATTGAAATCAAAGAATGACTATGACGTTAAAGTGCAGACTGTCAGCTTTCTTTTGAGGGTATTTTCATTCATATCGGGTGAACCGTTTAGAAATGACAGCTCTTTTTGTACATAGTCCCCCCATTTTAGGGGTGCAAAAGTATTAAGACAAATTCACTTATATGTGCATTAAAGAAGTAAAAAGTTAAGTATTTGGTCCGACATTCATAGCACGCAATGACTACATCAAGCTTGTGACACACGTGTTGGATGCATTTACTGTTTATTTTGTTTGCGTTTCAGATTATTTTGTGCCCAATAGAAATGAATGGTAAATCATGTATTGTGTCATTTTGGAGTCACTTTTATTGTAAATAAGAATATAATGTGTCTATAAACACTTCTACATTAATATGGATGCTACCATGATTACGGACAATCCTGAAAGAATCGTTAATAATGATGAGTGAGAAAGTTAGAGACGCACAAATATCATACCCCAAAGACATGATAACCTCTCATGATTACAACTGCAGGGGGATGGAGGAGGAGGGGGGTTGATATTTGTGTGTTTAAAACGTTCTCACTCATCATTCTTCACGATTCATACAGGATTATCATCCACATTCTTGTAGAAGTTGAAAATAACCCCAAAAGGGTCATATTAAATTGTGTAGAAATGCAGGAAAACCCCAGACTCTCTGACAGGATATGTCCCCCCCACTTCTAAAACCAAAGTTGCGCCCCTGGTTGCCAATAATGTTTGTCATTGAACGGGAATTGTTTGCTTCACAGTGAGATATTCACAAGAAGCTGCTATTCAGCATTGTATTGAGCCTCACAACAACTATAAAAGTCAATCAGAGCAGTTGCAACACAAAGAAAACACTCCTGTGGCCACATGCCCACTGTTATCACTGCAACCCCTCTATTGACCAATATCTCTGTCCTGTCAGAGAGCTTTCATCCTCCTGCGAACTCTACTCAGCCATGCTCCTCTCCCTCGTTATCTGACTGCCACGGAGGTGTGACTATCACGGATGACTGATAGTCTTTTGGGGGCGAGTTGTCCTTCAGTCCCATAGCAGCATCTAATCTTGTCCTTGTCCCTTGCTAAACTGCACTAGCAGTCAAGTGCATGAATACTTTTATAACAAAATATTGTTTACAATAGGCTGATCCACAGCTATAATGAACTGTATTTCTGGGTAAAATCTAAATCTCTCACCTTTCCTACTGTCTCATCAAGGACAAGGTCACTTTTATATTGTGATAGCTACTGACATGTACTTGTACTTGGAATCCGAATGCTACTCTCCCCTCCAACTGTATATGGGCTTTCTATGTCAAAACAAGGTACATTTTGCATATAGGGGAAGATGCTCTATGTTCCATGTCTTTATTGGTGGGCTTACAAGTTGTTACTTTTTAACATCTGATTCCATTGAAAACATATAGGCTTCTTTATGGAAGATTATATGCATAAACAGAATGCAAATTATTTAGTATCCCCTCCAAGTAGGTACCTGAACAATCAGAGCAATGGTTGCCAAGGGACCATAGACAGCTGCCCAGCATAGTAGGCACCCAGGAGGCCAAGCTTGATTGGTGCATCTAAACACTGGCTATCCGTTTTCTGTGTTAGAGAGTTACATTGTATTTCAAATCAATATATTGGTTTTAGATCATTAAAAGGTTGGATTGTTTCTCTTAGCTCTTGCCAGTGATGTGCTCCCAGCCACTTTACTGATGAACACTTAAAGTACAGTACTTTGTAGTGTTTTTTTTGTTAGTTTATTATAATCTCTTAAAGACAGATTCTCGTGGACAGATGAAACGGTGAGAATCTGTCATGGCTCACGTTGAATTAAACCGGTGCAGTGATGTTCAAGCCTGTGTGTAGATGATAAATGTTTCCCACTAAATTCCATAGCCACAAAGTCAAAATGGGCTAAATCGTAAAAATTCATGAAAACAAACATATCCTTTTTGACCATGATACATGATACGGTGAAATTTGTGGAAGGGACGGGTTTGGCCGAGAGTTTCCGTTTGCGAGGGAGGAGACTTCGCTTCCTTCCTTAGCACAAAGGTAATCACAATTGTTAATGGCATTCCACCCAGAAGTAAAACGGGAAATGACAAACTTTTGCAAGAGAATATTAGGTTTATTCCAATTCTACTCTCATGTTTATATTTTCATTAACATGTGTCTCCCCCCTGTTGCCTGAGTAATAAAGTGATCCCAATATTCCCTCATCTCACAAAGCTGGGGTAACATAGACATCAGTAGCTTAATCCAATTATAATGAAGAATACACAGACTGTGTAATGGAAAATGAGTAAAAAGAATAATCTAGTGCAAACTCCTGCATTTAGTGTCCATCAGTTGACATTTCTGGGATGCATTACAATGAAAATGGAATAAAGTAATTTCTGGGTAGATAAAATATGTTAATTCATATTCCCAATTAGATGTGGAAAACATTTCAGATTTTACCTAATTCCTTATCTAATTAAGTAAATTACAAATCTGCACCCTCCGATTCGGGTACCTTACTCACAGTCAGAGACATCCACAACACTTTAAACACGTATCCAGTTTGGTGAAGTACTATGTAAGAGAAACAAAGCTTGAAGACAATTTAACACTCCTCTTTCCTCTGGTTCAATTTGCTTTGCCCAGTTCCTATTGATTTTGTTTCCTCGAGATTGAGACTGATGGGCACTAAGGTTACATTTAAATGAGATGTGGAAAGTTTTGTGTACTCATTCCCTGGGTGGCTTGTCTCTCACTTTCTTCTGGGCTCTGTGCAGTCACTGTATAATTCATTTTGCTCAGTGTGTTTGCCTTTAGGAAACAATTTACTGCGGCTTAGGCTTTTCTCTCCAACAAATGAGTGACTTTTCTCGTGTCATTAAATATATTGTTTCAGATACTATTTTGAGTGACTCCTGGATAATTTAAAAAAAGATGCATTGCAGTAGGGAACAAATGTTTTAAGCAAATGTGAATTGAACAGGAAGCAAATAATGACAAGACTCATGCTGTTAAACTGAGGAAGAGTGGAGGAGGGATGAATAAAGCGTTATAATACACTTTAGTCTACCCTAATATTTGATACTCTGTGCACTTAGTGATACTGTATGTATGTACCTAACTCTACAACAACAACAAAAAACTGAGATGTGTATGTTACCTTGATTATTACTCAACTCAAAACATTCCAAAACTCACCACCATTTATCGCATATTAGAGTTCATTCAAGTACAACAAACAGATTGTTTGACAGAATAAGACATTTTCAGACGTGGTGTTATGCTGTTGGAGTGGTGTGTCACTGAGCTGTCATCCCCCTGGCAGTGGCCTAATTCTCTGGGTGCTCCATTCCTGTAGACAGACAGGCGGTGTAGGAGGCAGACGCAGAGGGACCGCCGTGTCTGCCTGCCTCTTCAAACAGCCACTTCTCTCTCTCTCTCTCTCACACACACACACACACACACACACACACACACACACACACACACACACACACACACACACACACACACACACACACACACACACACACACACACACACACACACACACACACACACACACATACAACACACACACACACACACATACAACACACACACACACACACATACAACACACACACACCACACACACACATACACCACACACACACATACACCACACACACACACACACACACACACACACACACACACACACACACACACACACACACACACACACACACACACACACACACACACACACACACACACACACACACACACACACACACAGAGAGAGTGTTTGTCAAGGCTGGCGATGCCTGTCACAATATCTATCTCACAATACTACAACAGGCAAAGAAATAATCCTGGCCCATCCAAACGAGCTCTCTCATGGGATGTGGCAAGGACACAATGTGCAGCTCAATACGTGGCTCAGTGATCAATATGTTTGATAAACTGCTGGGTAAATCAAAGCCCGTGCTGTCACTGTGAGCACCACTCTGAATGACCTCACAGCACTTGGCCTTGCACTTCATCCTTCCCTGGCTGGCACTCCTTCTGTGGTCATTCCACAGTCCAAACTCCAAGGGCTTCCATTACTGTGTCTTAGCACTGATATAAGCACATCATCCCAAATGAATTACAGTAATGACTTATTCTTTTCTCCCCTCTCTCTCTCTGTGTCCCCCCCCCCCCCCCCCCCTCACTTGTTCATTCTGTCTCACACATTCTTTGTCTCTCTGGGTAAAGTGCTGGCATGGATCAATATTTTGTACTTGTGTGTGTGTGACCTTGCCCACTGTTGTGCAGTAGCAAACACCCTCCTCTGCTTACAGTTTTCTCCTGACAGATATCATTAGCATATCAAACTATCTCAGCATCAGTCGCATCCCTTGTTCCGGCCAAGGAAACAACATCAGAGCTGCTCACTGTTAATGCCTCTGTGTTTCATGCTACTCAGGTCAAATGGTCTCAGTGAGGAAGGAGGAGTGAGAGGCATATTAAATCTATGCCTAGTGTTTGTATGGTTTTGACCTAGAGGCTTCTCCTATTTGACTCTATTCTTCTACCCAACATTAAAATGATCGGCATGTCTGTAAATGAATGTTTAGAGAGTGCCATTGCTGTTTTCTTTAACATTGTCAAACCATAACTCCTTTTCATAATCAATACAATTGCATTGTTAACCCCGAGTACAGCAATGTACAGTCATACACTTCCAATATATACTGTATACTGTACGTTTAGTTTAGCGGAGGTAATAAAACACAATCTCACACACTGACAATCTCAATAGCTATTATATTCTATAATCTAATTTTATTTATGGGTAACAATGGGCAACACATAGTTTAAGACCTGAACCCTTTTTTTGTCATATCAAAAGCTATCATCTTCTGGCTTGTGGGCAATTTGCTCTCTGGGAAACTGCTAATCTGAAACAATGTGTCAGAGGGCAGGTTTGTCTGCAGGCAGCTTAATCAGTTCTGCAGCCAGGTTGCATTAGCGGGATGAGGATGATAAAACCTGCACCGCAGAGGGCAATACTGCAGCATCTATGAGGCATGGAGCTTGTTATCACACATAGTTCTATCAGCATATTAATACAAAGGTAACACTCCTTCCTCCATGCCCAAGTTTCCCCTATTGTGTTTTGGATCACAGCCATCAGACAATGATCGAAAGTCAGGAGAAGGGACGAATGAAAGAGAACCTGGGGTGATCACACTTGAAATTACCCATATAGACACTACCTCATATCACACACCTCCTGGCTCCTACTGAGGCATCTGTCTCTATGGAATTGTTCATATTGTTTGACAATACAAACCACAATATGAATGTGATTAATGCTGTGGTGAGGTTTGGTCCTTGTCTAGTATACACAGTGAGCATGATTACTCAGGTTGCAATATCTGTCCAAGATTAAACCTAAATCAAATCATATCATACATACAGTACACAGGCAGCCAATTTCTATTGTAGGCTAAGTTTCTAACCTCTGTTTAAATATTTTGGCTCTGGGTCATGTCAGCCTTAGAAGGCCAGCCTAGTAGGAGGCCTCATTTAGTGTTGCCTTCTGTTTGTATCTATTCATCCCATATCACTGTTATGTGATCTCTACTTGACACAAGCATGGGGATGTGCTGACAAATGTATTCCTGACCTATCCAATTAAAGCAAATCTTAGCTCAGCTGTATGAAAACACCGCCTCAGTGATTGAGCTGACCTGCCCCCCTATCTAGTGTATGGCTTTCAGTTATCATCTATCCATGATAAAGGCCTGTTTTACTTTCCCTCGTAAATTGCAGGTTGATGTTTACTTTCATGAGTCTTGTCCTGGAACTGAGCGATTTCTGCCAGCTGCAAAGACAAAATTGGCTATATTGTAAAAAAGTATGAAAACTAAAATGTGCTTATTGGTCCTAATTGAAGGTTAGGGTTAGGCATTAGGGTTAGCAGTGTGATTAAGGTTAGGGTTAGGTTTAAAATCAGATTTTATGACATTGTGGCTGTAGTGACCACTCTGCAGAGCTGCCTCCAGTGTAAGATTCATAATGAAAAACGTTAACCTGCTCATAAATGAGGTCATATCAAAGTGTCTGAACTGTAAGAATTACAGCTCAAGTGAGAAGGTTACTGAAATTGCTCAGTTCCAGGACAAGACTCATGAAAGTAAACATCAACATGCAATTTACAAGGGAAAGAAAAACAGGCCTTTATCATGGATAGATGACAACTGAAAGCCATACACTGCAACTTCGAAGAAATCCATTAGTTTATACATTCAGAGATAAAGAAATAAATATTGTCATTGCATGAACTTTTACTTTATAGGAAGATCAGTAGCCTACATAAAAGATCAACCTTGCCTATAAATGAGAAGTTCATCTCTCATATGGAGATGATTTCATTACACAGACCGGTAAAGCGGCAGGTAGCCTAGTGGTTAGAGCTGTTGGACTAGTAACCAAAAGGTTGCAAGATTAAATCCCTGAGCTGACAAGGTAAAAATCTGTTGTTCTGCCCCTGAACAAGGCAGTTAACCCACTGTTCCTAGGCCATCATTGAAAATAAGAAGTTGTTCTTAACTGACTTGCCTAGTTAAATAAAGGTTTTAAAAAAGTGCACAGAAAACTAATTTGAGATGTTGTTCAAAAGTATATCAACTAAACTAGGAACGGCTTCTGTGTTTGCAGACTTTAAGGATGAGGTTCATATTAAAACTCTTAAAATGAGAAATGACTCAGACATGTACAAATCATTGTGCAAACTAGGACTCTAAACCCAATACGTATTGCCAGGAAGCACATTATGAGTTTCAATGCCATAAGCAATGTATTTTATGAAGCTGATAATTGAGTCACAAGGCCTTTCAGAAGTATTGATGGGTTTGCAACTGCAATATACAGAGGATTAGGGCTTATTGTATTGTGTGCACAGCCGGGGGAAGTTCACCACCAGGTGGTCATAAAATGGGTCTTTATCCCTGTAAAGTAAATACCATTGAAATATTGAACTCCAACTTTAAAGGTGCCATTTGCCTAAGAGGTAATCTAAGATTAATTTTGAATTTCGGGTCAGTGTATTTGAGATCAAACATTTCAGTACAGCAATAAAATCTAAAATATTCCTTCACACTAATTTCAATTGATATTTGGTTGTGTTGAGAGGTTTTCTGAGCTGTGTGCATGTCTATTTATTTCAATAAAGATCCACTCACTCTTTATATTGCCTCCCAGGATAGTCTCTCCAAGTGATGAGCTCATACTGAACAGAGAAACGCTGACTCTTTTAAAGATTCTCTCTCCTCTCAGTATGTAACGAATTCATTTGCAGACTTGCTCCAAATCTGTCTGCTTCATGACGCTAAGATACCTGGGAAATTTACAGCTTGATTTATTCACACAGAGCAAAACACAAGGTGTGGTTATATACAAGAGAAAAGTAATTTCACAACAGTCCATAGGAGGGTTTGGTGCAATTGGAGGGGTGGTACAGTAACTATAGAAATGTATACAGTAAGATTTGGCAAAAGAACAAAAGCAAAATGTGCCGGTATAAAAAGACAAGCCAACCTTTATTTAGAGGATTGGAACTCTTTATTCAAACACCATTCCATTGGGCAATGGCACAATCCGTTACGGCAGGCGCCGTCAAACAGCCAAATGGTTGTTAGGCAGTAATTGAGGTGTACAGACATACTGTCTGTGTATTCCTTGTGTAACTGTACACTGTCATCCAACCTTACTGCTGTAATCCATAAGCATAAATAAAGTGTGGCACAGGAAATTAGCCTTATCACTTATCAGGGCTCCCTCTGCCTCTGTGATTATCCAGCAGTCTGACAAATACAGAAAGCCGTAATATTCAGCCTCATTGCTCTGTTTGGAGCAGAGAAACTGACACTGGCTGCTTCAACAACTTGCTGTATCATTCTTCTGATCATGACAGACAATCTGACATTTGCTTTGGAGGAGCTTTGAAGTTGCACTAGTGGATGTCCAATCGAAACGAGCACTGTGAAAACAGTGAGGAAATGGGAAAGGACTAGAAAAAGACTTCAGAGTAGTTCATGGATGAGTTGCAAGGCTTCAATTCACTTCAGATATGGTTTGTGTCTGGTCTGAGATGTGCAAGGGGTGCCTAAACTCAAACAAGCTGATGGTACTGCATGCTATTGTGGTTGTCTTTTTAATAATTGTGAACCTCCGGAAAGCTATCCATCAGCGCATAACACACAGCACGCCTCGTGAATGCTCTTTTACTATCTCCATGTCCCTTTTGTACCACACACAGACCATAGTCTATGCAGATATAAGATGTTTGTCAGTCAGTTCCTGTGCATAGCTCAA
The DNA here is from genome assembly GCF_002021735.2 of Oncorhynchus kisutch. Classification (NCBI taxonomy): domain Eukaryota; kingdom Metazoa; phylum Chordata; class Actinopteri; order Salmoniformes; family Salmonidae; genus Oncorhynchus; species Oncorhynchus kisutch. The sequence goes on along the minus strand of NC_034181.2, from coordinate 65,029,874 downwards.
GGCATTCAAGCATAATATTAAAAGGTCAGAGATGAATCTTGTATCAGCAGGAAATATGGATTTGTTGAGTTTGTATGTTCACCTCTGGTGTGACGGCTTGGGATCTGAAAATAGGTGACTTAAATTAAGCAACGTTCCTATGGCAACATGCAGTGGTTGAAAAAGCCCAATTGTCATACCTGAGTAAAAGTAAAGATACCTTCATAGAAAGTTACTCAAGTAAAAGTGAGTCACCCAGTAAAATATTACTTGAGTAAAAGTCTAAAAGTACTTGGTTTTAAATATACTTAAGTATCAAAATTAAATGCAATTGCTAAAATATACTTAAGTATCAAATGTAGGGCCTCCCGGGTGGCGCAGTGGTTAAGGGCACTGTACTGCAGCGCCAGCTGTGCCACCAGAGACTCTGGGTTCGTGCCCAGGCTCTGTCGTAACCGGCCGTGAACGGGAGGTCCGTGGGGCGACGCACAATTGGCATAGCGTCGTCCGGGTTAGGGAGGGTTTGGCCGGTAGAAGATATCCTTGTCTCATCGCGCACCAGAAACTCCTGTGGCGGGCCGGGCGCAGTGTGCGCTAACCAAGGTTGCCAGGTGCACGTGTTTCCTCCGACACATTGGTGCGGCTGGCTTCTGGGTTGGATGCGCGCTGTGTTAAGAAGCAGTGCGGCTTGGTTGGGTTGTGTATCGGAGGATGCATGACTTTCAACCTTCGTCTCTCCCGAGCCCATACTGGAGTTGTAGCGATGAGACAAGATAGTAGCTACTAACAATTGGATACCACGAAATTGGGGAGAAAAGGGGGTCAAATGTTTTTGTTTTTTAAACAAAACAAAAGTATCAAATGTAGAAGTACAAGTATAAATAATTTCAAATTCCTTATATTAAGCAAAGCCGACGTAACCATTTTCTTGTTTTAAAACTGTACAAGGGCACACTTCAACACTCACACATTATTTACAAAAGATGCATTTGTGTTTAGTGAGTCCACTAGACCATAGGCAGTAGGGAATACCACGTGTTCTCTTGATAAGTGCGTGAATTAGACAATTTTCCTGTCCAGCTAAGCAATCGAAATGTAACGAGTACTTTGGGTTGTCAGGAAAAATGTATGGAGTAAAAAGTACAATATTTTCTTTAGGAATGTAGTGAAGTAAAAGTAGTCAAAAATATAAATAGCAAAGTAAAGTTCAGATACCCCAAAAAACTACTTAAGTAAAAATACTTTAAAGTACTACTTAAGTACTTTACACCACTGGCAACATGAAACATCCTCGAAGAGATGGTATGGGTAAAATGCACTTTAGATTTGGAAAATAACTAACAGGGACATTTCACTATGTGTTGGATGTAGGGTCACACTAAACCAGTGTAAAACTATTTGACTATAAATATGTCTCTTTTACAGCTCAGTAAGCTTACGATATATACAGTGCCTTGCGAAAGTAGTCGGCCCCCTTGAACTTTGCGACCTTTTGCCACATTTCAGGCTTCAAACAAAGATATAAAACTGTATTTTTTGTGAAGAATCAACAACAAGTGGGACACAATCATGAAGTGGAACGACATTTATTGGATATTTCAAACTTTTTTAACAAATCAAAAACTGAAAAATTGGGCGTGCAAAATTATTCAGCCCCCTTAAGTTAATACTTTGTAGCGCCACCTTTTGCTGAGATTACAGCTGTAAGTCGCTTGGGGTATGTCTCTATCAGTTTTGCACATCGAGAGACTGAAATTTTTTCCCATTCCTCCTTGCAAAACAGCTCGAGCTCAGTGAGGTTGGATGGAGAGCATTTGTGAACAGCAGTTTTCAGTTCTTTCCACAGAGTCTCGATTGGATTCAGGTCTGGACTTTGACTTGGCCATTCTAACACCTGGATATGTTTAATTTTGAACCATTCCATTGTAGATTTCGCTTTATGTTTTGGATCATTTTCTTGTTGGAAGACAAATCTCCGTCCCAGTCTCAGGTCTTTTGCAGACTCCATCAGGTTTTCTTCCAGAATGGTTCTCTATTTGGCTCCATCCATCTTCCCATCAATTTTAACCATCTTCCCTGTCCCTGCTGAAGAAAAGCAGGCCCAAACCATGATGCTGCCACCACCATGTTTGACAGTGGGGATGGTGTATTCAGGGTGATGAGCTGTGTTGCTTTTACGCCAAACATAACGTTTTGCATTGTTGCCAAAAAGTTCAATTTTGGTTTCATCTGACCAGAGCCCCTTCTTCCACATGTTTGGTGTGTCTCCCAGGTGGCTTGTGGCAAACTTTAAACAACACTTTTTATGGATATCTTTAAGAAATGGCTTTCTTCTTGCCACTCTTCCATAAAGGCCAGATTTGTGCAATATACGACTGATTGTTGTCCTATGGACAGAGTCTCCCACCTCAGCTGTAGATCTCTGCAGTTCATCCAGAGTGATCATGGGCCTCTTGGCTGCATCTCTGATCAGTCTTCTCCTTGTATGAGCTGAAAGTTTAGAGGGACAGCCAGGTCTTGGTAGATTTGCAGTGGTCTGATACTCCTTCCATTTCAATATTATCGCTTGCACAGTGCTCCTTGGGATGTTTAAAGCTTGGGAAATCTTTTTGTATCCAAATCCGGCTTTAAACTTCTTCACAACAGTATCTCGGACCTGCCTGGTCTGTTCCTTGTTCTTCATGATGCTCTCTGCGCTTTTAACGGACCTCTGAGACTATCACAGTGCAGGTGCATTTATACGGAGACTTGATTACACACAGGTGGATTGTATTTATCATCATTAGTCATTTAGGTCAACATTGGATCATTCAGAGATCCTCACTGAACTTCTGGAGAGAGTTTGCTGCACTGAAAGTAAAGGGGCTGAATAATTTTGCACGCCCAATTTTTCAGTTTTTGATTTGTTAAAAAAGTTTGAAATATCCAATAAATGTCGTTCCACTTCATGATTTTGTCCCACTTGTTGATTCTTCACAAACAAATACAGTTTTATATCTTTATGTTTGAAGCCTGAAATGTGGCAAAAGGTCGCAAAGTTCAAGGGGGCCGAATACTTTCGCAAGGCACTGTATGCGACATAGAGAAGACAAATGACTTTACTTTGAGCAGGATTTAATTGAATTTTCAATTGAAAGTTGGCTCCCCATTACCAGCCCCAGTTCTCGTATCCCCTGGGCCCTCCTGTGGTGGTTCTTCTACTTCACTTAGCCACCTGTACCTTACCTGCAGGATCCACAACTGATAAACTCTCTCCTCCAGTGAGTCCTGTGGGACATTTATTACTTCTCGACAAGGCTCCGACTCCCTCCATATGCTACCCAAACCTTTTCTGATTCCCCCATAGTGGGCTTGTTTTGTGCCAAGAATATATCTCTCTGTCTGTTTTATTGTGACTGTGTCAGGGGCAGCAGTAACTACGAGTGTGCATGATTATCGAGGTGCACTCTCTCATTGCCTTTCTCCCAAGAGGCAGAAACCTGAATTATAAATGTGGGTAAGGGTAATGGGACCGTCTCACGCACACAGACCAAGGACACAACTGCTTTATTGGGTTAGGAATTCTAGATTTCTCAGAAAGCTCTGGTTTTCAGATGAACTAAAAAACAAGGAGCGATGCCATTCATAGAATCATCAAACCCACATTTTGAGATATTGGAAGAATTTTTCAGTGTTCAAAGTAAGATGGTTATTACTCAGTGACGTATCCAGGAATGCAATCAGTATCTTTATGTAAAGCTTGTATGATATCTGTACGATAACAATACCATTTCTCATGTGATGCACATGTTTTTTAGTCATCTGAGAAACACTGTTACTGGGATTGATTGAACAGGTTCATGTTATTGTCATGTAAGAAATCACACTTCCATTTATTTGGCTTTAATTCATGAAATGATATGTGAATCCTAATTCTTTTACTTTGAGTATGAAGAGGCCATTTCAAAGCAGGTGCTCTCTCATCATTATGCTCATCTGAAAGGTTTTAATCATTCATGATTAACATTATGCAAAAAAGCCACCTACTGTATGCGTTAACAAGAAGAGCTCCAGTGTCATAAATAACTCAATGTCACGCTGAGATTCAAAGATTTGAATATCTCACTTGGTGAAATCTGTTTGAAGAGTTCACTGTATGTGGTTCCGCATTATTTTATGAATTTAGAGCAATACAACTACTGTGACAAAATTTGAGATGATGATTATGGTATTCTAGATATGAGAACGTTTGTGCATATCAACTCCCAACCTTTGGGAAATCAATTCCGTTTTGAATTTGAGAATGCACAAAAATATTTTCCGGATTTAAATCTGTTAGCGAAGGAAGTGGGTTTGCATGTACACTACCGTTCGAATGGTTGGGGCCACATAGAAATGTCCTTGTTTTTTAAAGAAAAGCACATTTTTTGTCCATTAAAATATCAAATTGATCAGAAATACAGTGTAGACATTGTTAATGATGTAAATGAGTATTGTAGCTGGAAAAGGCAGATTTCTTATTGTCATATCTACATAGGCGTATAGAGGCCCTTTATCAGCAACCATCACTCCTGTGTTCCAATCGACGTTGTGTTAGCGAATCCAAGTTAATAATTTTAAAAGGCTAATTGATCATTAGAAAGCCCGTTTGCAATTATGTTAGCACAGCTGAAAACGGTTGGTCTGCTTAAAGAAACAATAAAATTGGTCTTTAGACTAGTTGAGTATCTAGAGCATCAGCATTTGTGGGTTTGATTACAGGCTCAAAATAGCCAGAAACAAATAACTTTATTCGGAAACTCGTCAGTCTATTCTTCTGAGAAATGAAGGCTATTCCATGCGAGAAATTGCCAAGAAACTGAGGATCTCGTACAACATTATGTACTACTCCCTTCACAGCGCAAACTGTCTCTAACCAGAATAGAAAGAGGAGTGGGAGGCCCTGGTGCGCAACTGAGCAAGAGGACAAGTACATTCGAGTGTCTAGTTTGAGAAACAGATGTCTCACAAGTCCTCAACTGGCAGCTTCATTAAGTAGTACCCGCAAAACACCAGTCTCAACGTCAACAGTTAAGAGGCAACTCCGGGATGCTGGCCTTCTAGGCAGAGTTCCTCTGTCCAGTGTCTGTGTTCTTTGCCCATCTTAATCTTTTATTTTTATTGGCCAGTCTGAGATATGGCTTTTTTCTTTGCAACTCTGCCTAGAAGGCCAGCATCCCGGAGGTTGCCTCTTCACTGTTGACGTTGAGACTGGTGTTTTGCGGGTACTACTTAATGAAGCTGCCAGTTGAGGACTTGTGAGACGTCTGTTTCTCAAACTAGACACTCGAATGTACTTGTCCTCTTGCTCAGTTGCGCATCGGGGCCTCCCACTCCTCTTTCTATTCTGGTTAGAGCCAGCGTTGTACGAGATCTTCAGTTTCTTGGCAATTTATCTTCATGGAATAGCCTTCATTTCTCAGAACAAGAATAGATTGACGAGTTTCAGAAGAAAGTTCTTTGTTTCTGGCCATTATGAGCCTGGAATCGAACCCACAAATGGTGATGCTCCAGATACTTAACCAGTCTAAAGAAGTACAGTTTTATTGTTTCTTTAATCAGCACAACTGTTTTCAGCTGTGCTAACAGAATTGCAAAAGGCTTTTCTAATGATCAATTAGCCTTTTAAAATTATAAACTTGGATTAGCTAACACAACGTGCTATTGGAACACAGGAGTGATGGTTGCTGATAATGGGCCTCTGTACACCTATGTAGATATTTCATAAAACAATCTTTAAAAAAATCTGTCGTTTCCAGCTACAATAGTCATTTACAACATTAACAATGTCTGCACTGTATTTTTGATCAATTTGATGTTATTTTTATGGACAAAGAAAAATGAGCTTTTCTTAAAAAGAAATAAGGACATTTAAGTGACCCCAAACTTTTGAACAGTAGTGTATATTTAATGGCATGACTCCCCTGGCCCAGCATGAATGTGGATGCTAACGAGGACTGGCATGTTGAAAACCGAATGTGCCACTCCTCTCCTCCCCTGGTACACACAACAGTCAGAAGAGAAAGGCTTCGACAGAAACAAGCCCTGATTCTAGACTTGTCTGCTTCTGTGAGAAACTGATTTAGATGCCATTTCTCAAATGTTCTCCCTGTGCGCATGTGTGTGCTCGCAAAATGTTTTTGTTACATTACTGCACAAAACCATAAAAAATAAGGACACATGGAGGATATTCATTTGAAAATAATCCTGCAGCAACAGAAAATGTGAATTGTTAAGTGGATTATTTTTCGTTAGGGCAAATCAAGTCTGACATTTTAGAGAGGCAATTACACACTTCAGAAGCCTTTTTAAACCTTGAATACACTACAAGTTCCTGCCGTGCAGGAAAATTCTCAGCAACAAAAGAGTGATCAAATTAAGATCCTACATCTGTATGTGATCATTAATATCATTTGTGTAATCAGCTACCATTAAATAGTGAACATAAATGATTAACTTCTGTATGTTGAGAGAGCTATAACCTTAAAGGCATGAGTTTTAGGGGAAAAACACACATTCATTTTGATAACATGACATTTGCTTTGTGGCACATGGGACCATACGCACATACGGAACAGCTGGTGGCTGTTTACATGGAAAGGGCACACTCAATATTGTACCATTGGGAAAAAAAAACACACTACCACACATTCATGTAGTATCAGTTCTTTTACTGGCATAAATTATAAATATTTTGAATATTTACACTTAGAAAATAGTATATTATTTTCATATATATGTATTCCAACATGTTGGCATTTCCCCAAAACTGTACAGCTTAATCGCATAATAAACTTATCCTACAAACCTGAGACACTAGAAGAAAAGAAAACAGCAGAGAACTTTTCATAATGCTTGCTACACGGTAGCAGTTATGTACCAAGTACAACAATGAACATATAGGACCCAGTACAACCTTCAAGTCAACAGAAAACCAACTACACTCTTCACAAAATGTTTCATAACGTTGTAGTATCTCATAATGAACAATCTATCAACCATCTATCGCTGATCCATAGGCGAAAGAAAATGTTTAACATTTATCATGTGATGTCAACTGGTGAACAAAAGACATCATGGTCCTCCAATGCCTGTCATTAACCATACACCATTCTCCTTTATCCACAACAGAGAATCCAGAGGAGTAACAGAGTAAGCACCCCATCCAGTCCAGTGTGCTCCAGTATATTTGACCAGTGTTCTCTCAGAGGGGCTCATCATAGGGCACTGCCAGGCAGTGTGTTGGTGATGGACCATTTCTGTCCAGTGCATTTTTGAAGGACCAGCTGGTACCCAAACTCGTTGTCATTGCTGGCCACCAGCTCAAGGCATCGCTTCGATTTCCTGTTCTGAATGGAACCTCCCTGAAAGGAAAAACGGTTAGATCAAATTACAGTGGGATGCGACAGCATCATTGGTGTGCATGTCGTTGATTGCTGTGTCACCTTAACCCCACAGTGCTATGAATTAATGGATGGGGTTGATGTGTATAGCTTAACAAGCACCCCGCAGCTCTGTTTTGTACTGATTTCCCTTCGGCACCAGCACTGGGGCCTTCCCAGATAGCATCAGCATGCTCACGAAGCAAGAACAACACTCTATCTACCATTATACTCAGTAGCACTCTCAGTAGGAATGCCAAGATTATGTGATAACAGAAGAAGATAACATTAGATGGGAAGAAACCATTTTTCACACGTCACCTGAGAAAACAACCCTCACACTTACAGGAAGAAACTCCATCTTCGTCACCTAAGGAATCGTGTGCTTCGAAGTGTCTCTCCATCTCATCTCTCATTCCCATTTGTTAGAGTGGAGAGTCTCTCACATTTACGTGGAGGCCTTAAAGCTTTGTGTTGGACTCAACTGTTGGGACCAGTGTGATGGGAGTCACTGCACAGATCAGATAAGCTCACTATCTCTAACTTCAGGGCCTGGGATGAGAGAATCTCCCCTGTCACCTCTCAGTCAGGAGAACAAAGACTCAAGCTGGAAAGGCAACCGTTTTAAAATGGCCTTTCATTTTGGTTCAAGACGAGATGCTCTATGGGAAATGGGAATGAAAGATGAGATGGAGAGACACTTCGAAGCACACGATTCCTTAGGTGACAAAGATTGAGTTTCGTCCTGTAAGTGTGAGGGTTGTTTTCTCAGGTGACGTGTGAAAAATGTTTTCTTCTAATCTTTAAAGAAAGAGGCCAAGGGCATGTTAAGGTTCAGAAATTCAGACCAATACACATCATTAAGATTTGCACTAACCAATTGATAATTAACATAGCTTTTTATGAGGGATTCATCCTTATATGTGGAGTCAACAACCACCTCTAAGCAATCTCGTTGTCAACTTGTCATCAATGTTTTGTTGCACATTCAGCATACGGATGATTTGGTCAGGTTAATTTGAAAGTGAATTCATCAAAAAGACAAGGAGTCTAGTCGATGTCACTCTGATTCAGGATATGATAAGTTTTCATTAGAATAGAATAGAATACTGTCTGTTTAGTTAAGAGTGCTTGTCAGGTCTTGCATGCCTAAAAGCTATGGAATGAAACAATTATCTGCTTGAGTGCATTCTGTAAAATACATGGGGGACGGATACAGTTTACATATTCACTAATAGTTTTTCATCAGTAATCAACATCTCCACGTGTAGTAATGGCTGTCAGATGTAGCATGAAATATAACATGGTAGATTCCATATGTTCAACCAAATGAAGAACCATTAGCCATTAGATACACCTCATTGGCCACATGGTGCATATAGCCTGGAATGAGTCCAAGGAAAACAACATTACCTGCAAATAAGATATGACAAAGAAAACAAATTGAGCTACACAATGCAGTAGAACCAAAAAGTCCCATATGAAAAAAGTTGTACATGTACTTTATGTTATCATTGCTGATGAATTTATTTCAGCTCATCAATTGTTAAGACTATGTATGAAATTGAAGTTTCAAAATATAAAACAATAATACATTTGTTTTTCATTCTGTCATTATCATACTTTGCCAGAGGCGCATCCTGAAATATTTAGGAGGCATCTACCAAGCAGCTAAAACACGTATTTATTTACAGAAAATATTCATCATTTCATCCTGATTCTATTCATATTTGAAACATTACCATCTTGCAGCAGGAAGCCTGCCAAGTAACCTCAAGGCTTCGGCATAATGTTCTTAACCTGATGTTTCAGCTATACATGGCTAAATAGCAAACATTTTCTGAGGCAGTTGAATTCCAGTGGGTCACTGAACACTTCAGAACAATTTCACACAAATAATATCAGCATTACTCAGCCTTTCTCTATCTGGGAAGTCAACATCAAAAGATGCTAAACACCAATAACCATTATAACCTTCAGGGTGCTTAAAAAGCCTGCGTTCTCTCCAGGAGAAGCTGCATTACAATACAAGGCCCGAGGTTGAATTCTGTACTGGCAGAAGACCAGTCCTGTTTGCTCCCTGTGCTTGATCCTGTGGGCTGCGGCCAAATCAACATATTGATTTGCTATAGAGAGTGAGCCAGTGAGCCAGAATGATAATGGTTCTGGGTTCACAAGCAGCGGTGAAAGGTTAACCAACTCTCCTGCGTTCTTTCATCTAATTGATTATTTTTGAGTGAACAGTTTGGGAGTCTGTGTGTGCATGCATGCATGTGTTTACGTGTTGTGTTACATAAAGAGATATTATGGGCTGTAGTATGGAGACACAGAGGGTTTAAGTGTAAAGAGCCCTGCTTGGGAGACAATCTTAACACGCCGATTAAACACATCTAATTAGCTTTCTGTTCATCCTCAGTGCTTTAACTGACTCGATGACATCACCTTCCCAAGTGCTTCTGGGAAGTGTTTACAGTGTGTAGGCCGACATGAGAGGGAGAGGATACACCATGTAGTAGAAAAGCACAAAGGATAGTAGAAAACAGAAGCACTTGGGAAGGTGATGTCATCGAGTCAGTGAAAGCACTGAGGATGAACAGAAAGCTAATTAGATGTGTTTAATCGGCGTGTTAAGATGGTCTCCCAAGCAGGGCTCTTTACACCTAAACCCTCTGTCTCCATAATACAGCCCACGCTACAGCCACCTTAACTGCTGACAAAATCTTTACAAATACAAAACACCCACTTCTTTTCTTCTGCTTCCCAAGATACATAACAATTATTTAACTTGAGGAGAGCATGTTGAATTTCCACTATAAGGCTCTAAAGAGAAGAAAAGTCACAAAATTGTCAGGCACATTCAACCAGAGAGATTCATTGATTGCTGCTCTTCTCCTCCTCGTAGAATTTAAGTGTGGTAACGCTTAAGCTAGAATGGGAATAGGAACATTCCTCCTCGCTACAGTACTGTACCACCCTATGCTTGAGTTGTATCGATGCATTTCCTTTTGAGGTAAAAAACACATTTCACACTATGTCTAGCAGAAATGTGCTCAATAATCCATGGTGTCTGACTCCATTCCTTCTTAAAATTATACAATGCTAAACCAAGAAACCACCTACAGAAGAGCCATGTAGATATGTGAAACGTGAGATCAAGCATTTCAATCCTTTTACACTCCTATACTTCACCCCTTTTCGTAGTATCCAATTGGTAGTTACAGTCTTGTCTCATTGCTGCAACTCCCGTACAGACTCGGGAGATGCGAAGGTCGAGAGCCGTGCGTCCTCCAAAACACAACCCAACCAAGCCGCACTGCTTCTTGACACAACGCCCGCTTAACCCGGAAGCCAGCAGCACCAATGTGTCGGAGGAAACACCGTACACCTGGCCACCGTGTCAGCGTGCACTGCGCCCAGCCCGCCACAGGAGTCGCTAGTGCACAATGGGACAAGGACATCCCTGCAGACCAAATCCTCCCCTAACCTGGACGACACTGGGGCAATTGTTAGCCATCCCATGAGTCTCCTGGTCGCGGCCGGCTGTAATAGAGCCTGGACTCGAACCCAGAATCTCTAGGGGCACAGCTAGCACTGCGATGCAGTGCCTTAGAACGCTGCTCCACTCGAGAGGCGCAAACTAAGAATTTTACACAGTTCCATCAACAATGATCTCCCCAACATAATCAAAGAACAATTGCATTAAGATGTAAAACTGTGCTTGGCAGCATTTCAATAAAAACCTTTGAACGGAACATACAACAGGATTTCCTTCTCAGTAAGTTCACAAGGCATCACACTAATGTCAAAACTATAGAAGCAAATAGGTTGAAACCATAATTGACAATACCTTGACTTTTAGGAGGTTAGTGATAGAGATTCAACCAATCCCGGCATGACATACAGTACATACTACTGTATAATATGTTTTCAATGTCTCACTCCTTGTTATCATTTTTTGGGGGGGATACGGTACAGAACCTACACGTTTCTAACTTGTGCGGGCATCCACTCAAAATAAATAAGTGATCCACCAATGCAGAGAAACATACGTCTTTATCTGAAAACACAATTCCTAGAAGTTGAATTCAAGGTTAGCACCCCACCATTTTGAGTGGATATTTTGAGCGCATACATTATGATGACACTGAACATGATCAGAACGGTTTTAAAATGCACCTTCAAAACTGGGTGAAGTGGGTGACGCACTCTTCAGACCATGTTGATGTAGCCCTCATTACAGGCCACTGTGCTCAGTGAGCCAGTCCAATAATGGAGACCGAGAGAGTCATTATGATGCATTTACTGTTGTGGAGAGGTCTGTGGACCGTAAAACTCTGTTATATCTGTGACACTCCTTAATGGAGACCAATCCAACCCCACTGAGCACTGAGCCATAGATTTACGCAAATATTACCCCTTAAAATGTACCCAAGATACCTACCTCCACTGGTGCCACATTTACTAATGATCCACCTCCCTTACAACAAATTATTAATTTTAGAAAATGGCAAGTCAATGATCTATCGCTTGCTGGTCTATTTTCAGTGAGCAGTCTGAGTGTGTTGGTCAGGTCTGTATGGTTTCTTACCTGAGTAAATAGCCAGTGGAGCTTCATGCGCTTGGCTGTGGCGTAGCTACACTCAATGAGGCGTGGTCGGCTGTTCACATCCACCAGGCACTTGTTGTCATCGTCATCGATGGTGGGACTGAGCACCCCTACATGTAACTGCTGAGTGCTGGTGTAGTACACATTCTGGAATGACAGAAGAGACAGCACATACATAAGCTACTGAGAGCTGGAGGCATTCAAGCATTTCACAAAATGTTGATTTGTTTTAGGCTTTTCACTAGGACTTACTTCACCCATATGGCATGTCTATTCATGCAGCTACCCTCACTGAACTGAAGCACAGGGCAGGACATGGCATAGTGTGGGAAATGGCTTATTGTTTATTGAGAGGAGCGCTCTCCATAAACAATACAAATCGATCAGCTAGCCCAAACACTTCTAATTGCACTCTCTGATGCAGTCCTTCCAGCCCGTATTTTCCAAGGGCACTTGAGTGCCCATATTTAGCTAACAGGCCGTAAAACACCACTGGAAGGAAAAAGCATCTGTTTGAACTGAGCGGAGCAGCAGAGGTAGTTGTGTGTGCTACAGATGGCAGCTGCATCTGTGCTCGGACTCCATCGGCGTGCGTATGAGGGATGAGGGGGCTTGTCTGCACATGTGGGGTAGCTAGACACGTTGGGTAGCTAGAACCCTGGGAGAGGCGGGGGAATGTAACAGCTGGAGGGGAGGGAGGACATCACAGCTGGATAGGGGTGGGGATAAAGGTGGTAGGGAGCACAGGGAGGTGTTTAGTGCTACCTTGTCGTTCACAAACAGTTGTCAGAAATACACTGTGTATGTCACCTTAAACTACCCCATCAATCATACAGGTAGAATAAATCTCTTTAGAATGACAAGGCTGACAATGTTTTTTATTTATTATTATTTATTTACAAATTACCCCACCGATGACATTCTTTAAAGAAGTATACACGGTCATACCAATTACCCCACCGACGACATTCTTTAAAGAAGTATACACTGTCATACCAATTACCCCACCGATGACATTCTTTAAAAAAGTATACTCGGTCATACCAATTACCCCACCGATGACATTCTTTAAAAAAGTATACTCGGTCATACCAATTACCCCACCGACGACATTCTTTAAAGAAGTATACTCGGTCATACCAATTACCCCACCGATGACATTCTTTAAAAAAGTATACTCGGTCATACCAATTACCCCACCGATGACATTCTTTAAAAAAGTATACTCGGTCATACCAATTACCCCACCGATGACATTCTTTAAAAAAGTATACTCGGTCATACCAATTACCCCACCGATGACATTCTTTAAAAAAGTATACTCGGTCATACCAATTACCCCACCGACGACATTCTTTAAAGAAGTATACACGGTCATACCAATTACCCCACCGATGACATTCTTTAAAAAAGTATACTCGGTCATACCAATTACCCCACCGATGACATTCTTTAAAAAAGTATACTCGGTCATACCAATTACCCCACCGACGACATTCTTTAAAGAAGTATACTCGGTCATAACGGACTTTATATGGGCAAATAAAATTCATAGAATACAAAAAGTGTTACATCTTCCTAAATCCGAGGGTGGTTTTAACCTTCCAGACTTGGCATTGTATCAACTCGCTACCCAAGACATTTCCTTGCGACAGTTAAATGTATTAAAGAGGAACAATGGGATACATATTGAAGATGTGCATGCTCAACTCCAGAATATTTTTACATGTCTATTTTCAAAGGGATAAAGCTATGAACATTAACAACTTCATAGTTAAAAACACTATAAAGATATGGAAGAAAATAAAACGGATTTTACAAGATCCAAACCAAACAGACCGAGTGCTCACATCCCTATCATCCAATACATTCGCTTACGCAGGATCTGTAGTACACAGAGTGACTATGACAAACAAGCCGACTGTCTGGACGAGCTTTTCAGACAGCAGGGTTACCCAGAGGAATGGCTGCATGACGCAAGGGATTATAAAAAAACTATGACCAAGAATGACATCCTCACACCCAAATCACCCCGCCGACCAACGAGTTCAGTGTTCCTTCAATACTCCCCACTTGGCAAACAGTTTGACCATATCATAAAAAACACTGGCACATCTTGATTCACAAATGGAAAAGACATTTAAAGAACCCCCGCGGGTAGTCTTTTGACGCGCACCAAACATCAGTCAAATGGTGGTAACGTCTGATCTTCCACCGGTGCCACGTGACACATTCCTAGACAATGTGCCGGACGGACGGTAATTACAGATGTGGCCGATGTACCCAGTGTAACTTCACGAACAATGCACACAATGTTCAATCACCCTATCATGGGCAAAAATTTGAGACAAGGATAGCATAACACAGGAGTAATATCAGGACTCTTGATCAGAGAATCCCTGTGGCTAAGGATTTCATGGATTGCTCTCTGAGATACATTGGTATCGAACATGTTAAGACTCTTAGGAGGGGGGAGATACTGATCATCTACTACTAAGAAGAGAATTGTATTGGATTCGCTATTTGTCGGCCATGTCTCCTAAAGGTCTAAACCAAGAGTTTGATATCAGACCATTCTATGAATATGTCACGTTGATTTGTCCTGCCATATTGGTCTCAACTTGGTCATTTTGTAAATATATTAGATTTTTTGTAACTACTGATACCAAATTATTAGAGGTACACAAGTTGTTTTTGAAATAGGTCACTAATTATATCTATGGTCACTGCGCGTTCCGCATGTAATGGTCATTTGGGCAGGTATTTCAACAGTTTCCAACGTAATCTAATTACTGTTGCCTAGGTTTGAACTTGGACCCATTTGTAGGTATATAATACTTTATGACCATATGTACAGTACTTCTGTGATTAATTATGATTGAATATGCGCAAAAGGGAATTTAATTGTTTCCAGACGTAGCCATGTGTGTCTGTAAGTTGATGATCATATGTATAAGTTTGTTTAAAAAAATATGTTTTTAAAAAGGGAAAATTAAATATTATAATAAAAAAAAGTGATAACTATCCTCACTATCAGTGGGAGGTAAAGCAGGAAGAAAACGACATCAGTAGTGGTATGAAATGTAAACGGATTCTAAAAGGAGTAACAGCACTGTAACCCGACAACTATTCAACAAAGACATCTGAACAGATTTCTAACATTAATGAGTTCTTAAATTAGCCTGCTCTCGGGATGTGAGATTGGGTGTTACAGTATGTTTTCTCTGGAGTTATCTGTTAAGAAAAGTGTGCAAGGCATCTTGGGAAAGATCAGCTCCGACTGGCTTTCTTTCTTGTAAGAGATCACAGGAGATTCCTCCAGAGCTTTAATTTGTAAACCAGCGTAAACATCAATACAGGTGCAATGAGTGTGAATGGTTTACCATGGAGATGTTTGAATAGGCAAGGATGACAGTGGATGCAACGTTTTGCTTCACTCTCAAGGATTAAACCACTTTTTACTACACATCTGGCTAAAAGATTACTGTAGCCCTGTTGGCATAACTTTTATAAATACCGTTGACACCTTTTGGAAACAGAAGATACTCTACAGGAATGATGGAGTCCATCTAAATCATGCTGGTACTTGGACCCTGTCCTCCCATTTCAAGGTTGTGTTGAGACAATGACATACCGGTGACCCAAGCCCTGCTCAGATAATCCCTACCATTGTGATGCTGAGTTGTCGTCGTTCTGCTGCAAATGTACAGTTTCCCAGGAGAGTTATCAGTCATAATGTAAGTAACCTAATTTATGTTCCTCTAACTCCCTTGAATGCCTCTGTCAATCCGACAGCTATTGTCAGCAGTAATCATGTGCCTAAACGAACCTGAGGTATGCTGTAAGCACTGATACGGTTTGCCCTAGTAGGAAGCCCACTGGGAGTAGTTCACCTTGCACTATCAGCTCAAATATAAACATCACTGTCATGTCTACCTCTGATAAGCCTCCCAGTAAAGCAATAAAAACAATCACGCAACACAGAAAGGTGCTGAAAATAGCCCACATTACCATAATGTATGTAGCCAAAGAAACAAGGTTGATGAAATCAATACCTTGCTAGTAACAGATAACATTCATATACTGGATCTCTGAATCGCACTTAGATAATTATTTGATGATACAGTGGTAGCAATACATAGCTATAACATCTACAGAAGAGACAGGAATACCAATGGGGGAGGTATTGCTCTTTATATTTAGAGTCATATTCCTTTAAAACCTAGAAAGAATCTCATGTTAAATGCTGTTGAAGTAATATGGCTACAGGTTCACTTGCCTCACCTAAAGCCTATTCTTGTGGGAAGTTTCTATAGAGCACTAAGTGCTAATCGTCAGTATCTGTATAATATGTGTGAAATGCTTGATGATGTGTGTGATATCAACAGAAAGATATATTTTCTGAGTAACCTAAATATTTGACATCAAGCTGTCAACTGAAAATAAAAGCTTCAAACTAACCAGTGCCTGCAACCTGGTTCAGGTTATCAGTCAACCTACCAGGGTATTTACAGAAATCTGCTCTAAATGGAATGTAGAGATCATACAGTAGTAGGCATATCTAAGAAAACCAAAGTGTGAGCCTAATATAGCGTTTAAGAGATCATATAAGAGGTTTTGTACTGATTCCTATGTTGAAGATGTAAATATTATTTACTAGTCTGTGGTTTTTAATGAGGAGCAACCAGACACTGAACTTTAATAATTTATGAAATTGCTTATTCCATTTACTAATAAGCCTGCACCCATTAAGATATGACTG
Source organism: Oncorhynchus kisutch (assembly GCF_002021735.2). Lineage (NCBI taxonomy): Eukaryota > Metazoa > Chordata > Actinopteri > Salmoniformes > Salmonidae > Oncorhynchus > Oncorhynchus kisutch. The sequence continues at coordinate 65,013,127 of NC_034181.2, read as the reverse complement.
TAAAAACAGCTAAATTCACATAAATTGATGAGGAATTAAACAATTGTATGGTTGACAGGGACGAGACATAAGGAATGGCAAATAAGTCTGGATGGCTGCACAGCCAAACATACTGTAAATTGAGAAATCATGAGACTAAAATGAACAAAAAGAAGAAGAAACTGTACCATGAAACAAAGATATAAAGGATCATAGTAAAAAAGCTTTGGAGCACCTTAAATAACATTTTGGGCAAAAAGGCAATGATTCATTGAATCAGATGGCTCAATCATCACAAAAAAAACACTGATATTGCCAACTACTTCAAAAAAAAAATTTTATTGGCAAGATTAGCAAAATTAGGCAAGACATGCCAAAAACAAACTCTGAACCTACACATCCATGCATAACTTACCAAATTATGAAAGACTTTTAGAGAATGACGTTGGAGGGGATGGCTGCCGTTTTACCGGCTCTTAACAACTGTGCTATTGTTTGAAACTTATTTTGTACATAATGTTGCTACCATAATGTTGCTACCATTGTTACCGTCTCTTATCACAGAAAAGAGTTTCAGGATATCAGAACAGCGATTACTCACCTCGAAGTGGACAAAGGTTTTTTATTTAATGAGTCCGACGCGAAGGATACACTGTTTCTCCGAGACCAGGCCCAAATCCCAGTCATTTGCATGAAGAAAAGAAGGAGGTACAAGGGTCAGAGATCAGGGTGCCTTGTGAAAATTTGTTGGCGAGTGGATAATCCACCTCTACCATCCGTTCTATTGGCAACGTGCAATCACTGGAGAATAAACTGGATGAGCTCTATTCTGAGACTATCCTACCAACGGGACATTAAAAACGGTAATATCCTATGCTTCACCGAGTCGTGGCTGAACGACAACACGGATAATATACAGTTGGCTGTGTTTTCCGTGCATTGGTAGGACAGAACAGCTACGTCCGGTAAGATGAATGGGGTGGTGTGTGTCTATTTGTCAATAACAGCTGGTGCACAATGTTTAATATTAAGGAAGTCTCGAGGTATTGCTCGTCTGAGGTAGGGTACCTCATGATAAGCTGTAGACCACACTATCTACCAAGAGAGCTTGCATCTATATTTTTCGTAGCCGTCTATTTACCACCACAAACCGATGCTGGCACTAAGACCGCACTCAAAGAGCTGTATAAGGCCAAAAGCAAACAAGAAAATGCTCATCCAGAAGCGGCTCTTCTAGTGTCCGGGGACTTTAATGCAGGCAAACTTAAATCCGTTTGACCTAATTTCTACCAGCATGCCACATGTGGAAGTAGAGGGGGGGGGGGGGAACTATAGACCTCCTTTACTCCACAGACCCATACAAAAAAACTCTCCCTCGCCCTCCATTTGGCAAATCTGATCATAATTATATCCTCCTGATTCCTGCTTACAAGCAAAAACTAAAGCAGGGAGTACCAGTGACTCGTTCAATACGGAAGTGGTCAGATGACGCGGATGCTACACTACAGGACTGTTTTGCTAGCACAGACTGGAATATGTCCCGGTATTCATCCAATGACATTGAGGAGTATACCACCTCAGTCACCAGCTTCATAATTAAGTGCATCGACAACATCATCACCACAGTGACCGTACGTACATATCCCAACCAGAAGCCATGGATTACAGGCAATATCCGCACCGAGCTAAAGGCTAGAGCTGCCGCTTCCAAGGAGTGCCACACTAATCTGGACACTTATAAGAAATTACGCTATGCCCTCAGACGAAACATCAAAACAGGCAAAACGTCAATAGAGGACTAAGATTGAATCCTACTAAAACCGGCTCTGATGCTCGTCGGATGTGGCAGGGCTTGCAAACTATTACGGACTACAAAGGGAAACCCAGTCACGAGCTGCCCAGTGACTCGAGCCAACCAGACGGGCTAAATGCCTTTTATGCTCGCTTCAAGGCAAGTAACACTGAAGCATGCATGAGAGCACCAGCTGTACACACCTCCAAGCTGTGTAAGGGCTATTTGACCAAGAAGGGGAGTGATGGAGTGCTGTATCAGATGACCTGGCCTCCACAATCACCTGACCGCAACCCAATTGAGATGGTTTGGGATGAGTTGGACTGCAGAATGAAGGAAAAGCAACCAACAAGTCCTCAGCATGTGGAAACTCCTTCAAGACAGTTGGAAAAGCATTCCAGGTGAAGCTGGTTGAGAGAATGCCAAGAGTGTTCAAAGCTGTCATCAAGGCAAAGGGTGGCTACTTTGAAGAATCTAAAATCTAAAATCTATTTTGATTTGTTGAACACTTTTCTTGTAACTACATGATTCCATATGTGTTATTTCATAATTTTGATGTCTTCACTATTTTCCTACAATGTAGAAAATAGCACAATTTTGTTTTTTAAACCTTGAATGAGTAGGTGTGTCCAAAATGTTGACTGGTACTGTATGTGTTATGGCTTTACATCATCTTTAATTAAAGTCTCTCCCACATAGTCCAGGTAGAGTCACAAATACCCCAGGGCAGCTGTCTAGGCCACTTACCTTTTTCTATTTTCACTAATGACCTGCCACTGAGTAAAGCCTGTGTGTCTGTTTATGCTGATGACTGAACATTATACATGTCAGATACCACAGCAAGTTAAATCATTGCAACACTTAACAAAGAGCTGCAGCTTAACAAAAACTAAAATCATTGTATTTGGGACAAATCATTGACTAAACCCTAAACCTCAACTATATATTGTAATGAATAATGTGGAAATTGAGCAAGTTGAGGAGTCATGGTCAACTGTCATGGTCAAAACATATTGATGCAATGGTAGCTAAGATGGGGAGAGGTCTGTGCTGCTCTGCTTTCTTGACATTGCTATCAACAAAACAAGTCCTACAGGCCCTAGTTTTATCGCACCTGGACTACTGCCCAGTCATATAGTCAAGTTCCACAAAGAGGGAAATAGGAAAATTACAGTTGGCCCGGAACAGAGCAGCACGGCTGGCCCTTTCGTGTTCACAGAGAGCTAACATCAATGACATGCATGTCAATCTCTCCTGGCTCAATGTAGTGGAGAGATTGACTGCATCACTACTTGTCTTTGTGAGAGGTATTGACACGTTGAAAGCACCGAGCTGTCTGTTTAAACGACTAGCACATAGCTCAGACACCCATACATACCCCACAAGAGATGCAACCAAGGGTCTCTTCACAGTCCCCAAGGCCAGAACAGACTCGGGAAAACGCACAGTACTACATTGAGCCATAACTACATGGAACTCTATTCCACATCAAGTAACTCAAGCGAGTAGTAAAATCACATTTTAAAAAACGGATAAAACTAACACATGCACTCTACACACGTACAATGTAATGTTGTAATTATGTTGTAGTGTGGTATTATACATTTTGTATTGTAGATATGTAGTGGTAGAGTAGTGGTGTAATAATGTGCTGTATGATATACTGTTTTTGTGTTTTTTTGATGTAATTGCCTTAATCTTGTTTGGAACCCATTGGCTCACAGCAAAAACGTTACCTTATTCAAACAAATGTTTTGTTGTCTGTTTTAGTCAAGTACAAAACTACATTTAAGAAAAGTACATGTCTAAAGATGACTTTTCAATATTTCCTAGTGTTCTCACTACTTAGAAAAACACATTATAAGGCTTCGCTCCATCCCCTTTCTGTGTTCACACAAGCATTTGTTAACCCTGGGCTAAGCTTGAGCCCCGGGCTAAGGATTCACACATGTATTCCAAAGCCCTGGGCTAACGGACAAACAACATGCGCCCAACATTATATCTATGACACGTGACCAATATTATAAGCAATAAGGTTTATTAGCACATGATTTCCTCTTGCTCCTTGTCAAGCATTTGATTTCCAACAGTGATGGTTTGAATAAACCTTGCTGTCTGCCCGTCTAACCTAGGAAAAAATGTTTTACTTTTGAAATTCGATCTTGCCCCTGTAGGTCTACAGACCTAAGTGGAGTCCTGATGTGCACGAAAAAAAAAGAAGAAAAAGCCCCCCAAAAAATATATATATATTTTCTGATCCAGGCCAAATTATGCAACAATATTATTATCATGAATATATCCAATTAAATGTCAATACAAAACCTATAAAAAAACGAAAAGAATTTAGCATTTTCTGCCCTTCCAGCTGTAGAGTTTGTAGCTTTAGTTGGCTAAGTGAGAAGACATTAGCCAGCCTGCATAGCAACCATTTTTTTAGGCATAGCAACCAAGTATTTTGTTTTTTGTCCTCAGATGGAGGGTTTAAATAGTATGAATTTACTAAATGATGTGCAGAATGCATTAGAGGCATCATCAGAAGAATATGTCAATTAAGTCATTGCAGATTTTGTGATTGGACAGTGAGCATTCCAGGCATTGTTCTTGACCCTGTTTCACACTGGCTATTTTGGCACTGTGTTTTCTGGGGCTAGCCCCGAAAAGTCGATGCTAACCCTAAATGACTGAGCAGGGCCAGCTAGGCCTGGGCTAAGGTTGGTGCTAGCCCACTTTAGGATGTGCAAGTGTAAAGACTTGATTAAGCCCGGGCTAAAATCTCCCTAAGCCCAGGGCTAAAATCTCACCTTCTGCAAATTTGAGAGATGTCTATTCAGAAACAATAGAACCACATCTCTAAAAAGAAATGACTGCTGTGCATATTTATGGCCGAAAAATATACAACTCTGTAGCCGTTGTAGAAAGTTATTTTAGTTTCCATTTTGGTTTTGGCTTAACATAGTCCAAGGTATTTCAGTTTTCAAAACATTATGGAAATTGTTAGAGAAGGTGAGGCTGATAGTGCAGAGGCAGCAGTTGTGCTGAGATAGGACTGTATCAGGCTGCCAGCCTGACCCAGATAGAAACAGTGTCAGGGGATGCTCTCCATCTCAACAGCACTGTAGTGGCTTCCTGGAATTATCTACTAATGCCTGTCTGGAAACCGGGAAAGTATACCTTTTATAAAAAACTACTGGATTCAGTTTTTTTTCTTCTCTCTCTCTCTCTCTCTCTCTCTCTGATGATAACAAATACAAACACAATGTGAAGAAAGAGACAAGTTTTGTCTAATCTCTGAGGAAGCTTCCTGTAAGTTTACTCCTTCCTGCAGACTTGTCACTTTTGAAGTAGAAACTATCTACAAATGGATTCCACTTTGCATTCTGTCAATACAACACAAATGCAGCTTAGGCTGAAGTTCAGAAACATAAAGCCCATGGTGGATGGGGGCCCTTGGCAGCGAGGTGAATGATAAGTGGAGTCCTGCTGGTCAGCTGGTAGATCATGACGGCGGCTGCCATTACTAAGCCAAGCGACGGGTCGTACTGTAGCAGAGTCATGGACTGCACTTCATTGATAAGCCTCATGCAAGATAAGAAAGGGTCAAAAGGAGGGATAAGAAAAGGCGGACTATACACATGGGAGATTTGACAGAGACAGAAATTATGTAGCAGCGATGTGGGCTGAAGAGGGCTCGAGGGGGTTCTAACCTGAGGTGTCATCCCATGACAGAGGTACAGGATGGGGACATTGTCGGTGTCCGGTCCCTGGTCCAGACACAGGTCACTCTTCAGAGAGTTCTTCAGCTGAGGGAGGACATGCACACAAAGGGAGTCATAATTTGATATGTCACTCAATCGGCTAGTTCAGGGAGAGGTTAGCTGTGTGACAGAGAATCAATGAGACCTTGAATTGATTATATTCCCACCTATCACAACGCCCTATTTAATCAAACCAGAGAGCAGGTTTCTGGTATAACTTCAAAACAACACATGGAGGGAACACTTTCTGTTCTTTGCAGGACAACATGACATAAAACATATTTTTAATTCAAACATGAAGCCTTGTGTTTGCAGTTATTTCAATCTGTAGCAGCATTTATTTTAAAGATCTAATCAACAAGTTTGTTTGAGGAGAGGGGAGGTACTCTGGAGACTGGGATTGGTGGCTGGGAGGATTAAGATGTGTTTGCCTTGCTGTCCGTGAGGACAGGATTAGGTACGGATATGACATTACAAGGACACAGCCAGAGACTGTGCCTGTCAACTCCCCACTGGCACAGGAAATGTCTCATTCTGTCTGCTGATCATTAAAAAGCCAGGCAGGGAGTGAACATGATGGAATAAAGTCTAACAGACAACGTATAAAAATATCACTGAGGTTCCATGAAATGAAAAAAATTATAACGTGCAAGGTTCATGTATGAGTGAATAAAACTTGGGGCTGCTTGTCAGTGTGGTGTGTGTAGCATAACCTTTGACCTCAAATGCTGTGCTGAACACAGTCTGCATTCTGGATAACGAATTCTCTGACAAAAATGATTGACAAGTTCATGAAATGCACCTAGCAAATGCAGTGTAATGAGGATATGCTATTTTCGAACCCACTTACTCCTTGAATTAATTTTAATAAGGCTGACCTATTTTCCTCTCTGTATCTTTCTACCTTTCATAATAAATGGAAATACGGAGAAGGAAACCAACCATAAAATGAAGACTGTACTCCAATGAGACCACTTTTTGGGTGTGTCACTGTAGATTCAGGCATATTGCACTGATGCACTGTGGCCACACAGAAATAAAGCTGTTTGTGTTGAACATGAATTGCTAATATAAATACTGCCAGCATGCCCTCATGGCCAGAATACAAATTCAGAAACATTTGTCTAGCATTGCTGAGAATTCCATTTGCCACACAGGCAGATCTCTGTGAGAGGAGGTGATATAAAACAAGCTCTGCTCACCAGCCCCACCACTGCACAACAATATGTGCATACTCAATGGTATACCCTCATGAATACACATTTCACTGTTTCTTACACGACAGTGCACAATGCTCTGTTCGTGTGTGCATAGACTACACAATAGACACCCTTTTATATACTATGTATACCAAACAATATTGAGTTGTGTGTACCCCCCTTGCCCTCAGAACAGCCTCAATTTGTCGGGGCATGGACTCTACAAGGTGTCAAAAGGGTTCCACAGGGATGCTGGCCCATGTTGACTCAAATGCTTAACACAGTTGTGTCAAGTTGGCTGGATGTCCTTTGGGTGGTTGACTATTCTTGATACACACAGGAAACTATTGAGCGTCAAAAACCCAGCAGCGTTTCAGTTCTTGACACAAACCGGTGCGCCTGGCACCTACTACCATACCCCGTTCAAAGGCACTTAAATATTTTGTCTTGCCCATTCATCCTCTGAATGGCACACATACACAATCCGTCCCAATTGTCTCAAGGCTTAAAAATCCTTCTTTAACCTGTCTCATCCTGTTCATCTGCACTGATTGAAGTGGATTTAACAAGTAATATCAATAAGGGATCATAGCTTTCGCCTGGATTCACCTGGTCAGTCCATGTAATGGAAAGAGGCTTCTGTTTTCTCCCAGAGTCTGAGTTCCTGCACCTTTTCCACATCATGCCCACATCATGTCCAAGCTTTAGCGTGCCAACCCTGGCAGTGCACACAAAGACTGAGGCTATGGTAGGCATGTCCACATGTTTCAGAGCCAAACTGCCACAGAAATGCATCTCTCTGTGAAATGAATTTATACCTAACTGCAGTCATCCAAATCGTAACTCAATGGATGATTATTTGTTCAGGCATGGACCGCATGGTTTATTCTGTGGAGACTTTACTTGACATCGCATTTCCATGTTTGCAGAGGGCATGTTGCTTACCACTCCATACGCAATGGTGTCTGTGTACATCCTCATCTCTGGGTAGATGTTGACCAGGTACCACCGAAATGTCTTACAGTGGAGCCTCTTCCTCAGGGCCTTCCTCTCAGAGATATCTCCAATGTCTATTCCTGAGTCCTGCACACACACACACACACACAGTTCGGCAGTGATTGCTGTAAAGATACAAATGCATAAAGATATCGTGCATAGGAAAGGACAGATGTGCCAAGCTCTTAGGTGGAAAAAGGAATCAGATTCCCAGTTTCCCTGATTTCAGAGAGGCAAGACTCACTGAGGAATAGTTAAGTCCGTTTCAATGTGACATAACTCCTGCGAGCCCTTCATGTTCCCTGTATAAAGAACCGCAGGACTAAGTGACTGACTTCAACATCATCTGCCATTTCCTCTGAGTCCTCACGCTTCCACAGTCACACTCTGGCCCAGACTTCCTTCTGCAGCAAGCTGCCGCTCCTGTCCACTCTACCCTAATTATCTTAATTGCTGCCTCGCTGACAAACTTAAAAGCTGAAGCAGACCTGATAGATCCAAGATCCAACATCAACTGCAATGGAGGCAACTTGCAGCCGACTGAGATACGATAAATGGACTGACGAGAGTCTAATAGACAAAACAGCAACAGCTGTGACTTGAAATAAAGTTTCTAATACGTTTGGACAAAATAAATTCACGAGACTAATCCTAAAAACAAATTTCCCTCCAAGCTTGTTGAGTAGAATTGCAGAACTCAGTTTATCGATATCAATTTAGAGATTTGCCTGCTCATGCTCATCTATTTGAAAGGAGTTTTTACATAATTGTGAGTATTGAGTGCAAACAGGAAAACTATTAAGCATCTAATCAACTCAGCCTTTGTTCAAAGAAACACCAGGCATCCCTACTAATGTACTACATCTATATGTTACACAGTTGACGTCAGAAGTTTACATACACCTTAGCCAAATACATTTACTCAGTTTCACAATTCCTGACATTTAATCCTGGTAAAAAAAATGCCCTGTCTTAGGTCAGTTAGGATCACCACTTTATTTTATGAATGTTTAATGTCAGAATAATAGTAGAGAGAATTATATTTCATTTCTATTTCTTCATTTTTATTTCTTTCATCACATTCCCAGTGGGTCAGAAGTTTACATAACACTCAATTAGTATTTGGTAGCATTGCCTTTAAATTGTTTAACTTGGGTAAATGTTTCGGGTAGCCTTCCACAAGCTTCCCACAATAAGTTGGGTGAATTTTAGCCCATTCCTCCTGACAGAACTGGTGTAACTGAGTCAGGTTTGTAGGCCTCCTTGCTGACACACTTTTTCAGTTCTGCCCACAAATTCTGTAGGATTGAGGTCAGGGCTTTGTGATGGCCATTCCAATACCTTGACGTTATTGTCCTTAAGCCATTTTGCCATTTTAACTTCCTGACTGAGGTCTTGAGATGTTGCTTCATTATATACACATCATTTTCCTTCTCATTGTAATGGGCGTTGTTGGTGGAAGAAGGTGAGGACCAAGGTGCAGCATGGTATGTGTCCATATTTATTAAAATGAACACGGAAATAACAAAAATAACAAAGAGAAACGACTGAAAACAGTTATGGCTGGTGCAGACACACAACAGAAAATAATCACCCACAAAACACAATAGAATAGGCTCCCTAAATATGGTTCTCAATCAGGGACAACGATTGACAGCTGACTCTGATTGAGAACCATACCAGGCCAAACACAGAAATAGCTAATCATCGAAAAAGTAACATAGACAACCCACCCAACTCACGCCCTGACCATACTAAAACAAAGACATAACAAAAGAACTAAGTTCAGAACGTGTCACTCTTGATGTCATCTATTTTGTGAAGTGCACCAGTCCCTCCTGCAGCAAAGCACCCCCACAACATGATGCTGCCACCCCTGTGCTTCATGGTTGGGATGATGTTCTTTGGCTTGCAAGCCTCCCCCCTTTTCCTTCAAACATAACGATGGTCATTATGGCCAAACAGTTCTATTTTTGTTTCATCAGACCAGAGGACATTTCTCCAAACAGTACGATCTTTGTCCCCATGTGCAGTTGCAAACCGTAGTCTGGCTTTTGTATGGCGGTTTTGGAGCAGTGGCTTCTTCCTTGCAGAGCAGCCTTTCAGGTTGTCAATATAGGACTCGTTTTACTGTGGATATAGATACTTTTGTACCTGTTTCCTCCAGCATCTTCACAAGGTTCTTTGCTGTTGTTCTGGGATTGAGTTGCACTTTTTGCACCAAAGTACGTTCCTCTCTAGGAGACTGAACGAGTCTCCTTCCTAAGCGGTCTGACAGCTGTGTGGTCCCATGGTGTTTATATTTGCATACTATTGTTTGTACAGAAGAACATGGTACCTTCAGGTGTTTGGAAATTGCTCCCAAGGATGAACCAGACTTGTAGAGGTCCACAATTGTTTTCTGAGGTCTTGGCTGATTTCTTTTGATTTTCCCATGATGTCACGCAAAGAGGCACTGAGTTTGAAGGTAGGCCTTGAAATACATCCACAGGTACACCTCCAATTGACTGATGATGTCAATTAGCCTATCAGAAGCTTCTAAAGCCATGACATAATTTTCTGGAATTTTCCAAGCTGTTTGAAGGCACAGTCAACTTATTGTAAGTAAACTTCTGACCCACTGGAATTGTGGGTCAGAGCAGATGTCCTAACCGACTTGGCAAAACTATAGTTTGTCCACAAGAAATTTGTGGAGTGGTTGAAAAACGAGTTTTAATGACTCCAACTTAAGTTTTTGTAAACTTCCGACTTCCGTCTTCTTCACAATACAGGTGTAGGATCTTAATTTGAACCAGTTAACTACAGCAGTAAAATAATCCTGCTGCAACAGTTAATTTGAAGAATTTATGTTTTATTTAACTAGGCAAGTCAGTTAATAACAAATTCTTATTTACAGCCTAGGAACAGTGGGTTAACTACCTTGTTCAGGGGCAGAACAACAGATTGTTACCTTGTCAGCTTGGGGGATTCAATCTGGTAACCCTTCGGTTATTGTTCCAACAGCTTTAACCACTAGGCTACCTGCCGCCCACAAGGTTACCTGCCGATTTATGTGGTTTATAATAATGGACATTTGTTTAGGCGTTGATACATTTTTGATAAGGGAAAATTAAGTCTGACATTTCAAAGTGGAATTTACAAACTTTGGAAGCCTTTTAAACCTCAAATACTCTACAAGTTTAAAATTTGCATTGTAGGAAAATTCTCCTGGGTGATCAAATTAAGATCCTAAACCTGTACACTAACGTACTACACATCACTCTTTATTTACAAATTACCACTAGCGAGACAATATTCCCCACCCTGACCACTTGCCCACCCTCCATTAGACATGGTTCAGTAGACATGTTTCAGTAGACCCCATCCAGTTAGCAGCTGACAGACTCTCACCTCCTGGGGGATGTTCCAGGCCATGTAGACATGGCTCTTAAACTCGTCCATCCAGACCTCCGCCACCCTCAGGGCGTTCCGTCTCACGTGAGACGTCAGGTCCTCAGTGTAGGGCTTGTGGGCACGCTCTATATGGGCGATACGGGCACAGGGCAGGACTTCCACACTACCCCCACACTGCCACACCTGGTGTCACACATAAAAAGACAGAGGGAAAAACTTGGTTAATCATCAGTTGTGCCGGGCAGGAAAAGACCCAGAGCAGATCTAGGGCTCTAGAGGGTGCTCCAGGAGATAGATCTGAAGCCTCTTACTCTGAGGCTGACAAGGCTACATAAGCGCCACCTCTCTACTTGATCCAAAAAGCATGTCAGATCCAACCAGGAAGAAAACCTGGAGAAACTGCTCCTTGGTCCAGATAATACCTCACAGTACTGAGGGTGCCAGAAGCCTCATCAAAAAGGAGCACCATGTTTTCACTGACATCTGACATGCTGTGTCTGACTTAGTGGGGTAACAGTTTTAATTGCTGATGTGAGATGACATTTGGAGTCCCAGTGCCTTATGCTTAATGTCATGATTAATGGCTGCTAGGAGAGCGAGAGGGAGAGAGATAGACACACACAGCAAAGCGAGAGAGGGAGAAAAGAGTGTGTGAGGGAATGAGAAAAAGGGAGAAGGAGAATTCAGAGTATGTCAGTAACAACATTCCTACAGTATGGCCATATATCCTGCTCTTTCTTAAATCTACTGTAATGCTGTGAATCACTGTTGTAATAAAACTGTCTGCTCTTTGTCCCCTGTGGCTCTGTATATCTGTGCTCTGCCTGCTTTTATCTCTCTGCTCCGGCCCTGAAGAGCTCATAGCCTCCAGCCAGGAGCCTCTCTCCTCTCGACTCCCTCCACAGCACAGCACTAACTGACATCCAACCGAGCTCCAACGGGCTAACATTCCATCCTGAGAATTCCTGCACAACGACATTCATTCCACATCTCCTCTTGTCAGGTTCAACGCGCAAAAATTCACTACAAAGCACTGATGTTCTTCCAGAGTTTCTGGAGAGGTAATGCTCATTCCACAATGTTATCATTTCCTACATTGCTGCCCACAGCACTGCCTGAACTGGCAGTCTACCTATGGCACTCAGGGACAGCCACAGAAAGCTCTAAGTCGTCTATCAGGGGATACGAAGCAGGACACATACATACATACATACATACATACATACATACATACATACATACATACATACATACATACATACATACATGCACACACACAGACAGACCCAGAAAGAGAAACAAGAGCACACAGAACAACACACAATTACAGACCACAACAGTCAGACTACAGCGTTACAGGAGTGATACAGCTCAATGACGCAAGTCCTGTAATTGATGATGTCTGTGACTGCCGTGCTATGATCTACTTCCAAGGATGAGGCACTCTGTCACATTCTCTCACAGAGGCGTTCAGTCTTGCTTTCCAGAGTCACCTCCTATCCTCTGTTTGCTGTGCTCATTTCTCCATGGTAAACTAACCAAATGGCAATGTCAACACCCACACTCCTATTTCCCCATTCAGAGTTTCTACTAAACAAACTGAAGGGGCAAAACAGGTGAAAAAGTAATGTACATGTATGTCGATCTTTTCCCCTGACCTGAGTGAACCAAGTGAACTGGTGTTAATACACTACAGACAGAGAACAGACAGAAATCTTCATCAGTCGTTGATTGGAGAGGTGCAGTATAGGTCCTCAAGAACATCAAACTGCTCTCATCATCATTATCCTCCAATCTTCTCAGCCCTTATGGCATGGGGCAGAGTATGGACACGCCAGATGATGACCTCAGTGAACCTTCTTCAGGAAAACCATTTCACAACCCACGCATTCTCTCTCCCACATGTCAAGACTGTATTTCATGCTACAGGAGCTGTGTATACCAAGCATCACAGAGAATGTGTTATGACATATTTTTCCAGCCATTGGCTTATTACGTCAACATTGTGAATAGGGTGTTGAACGGAGCAGTTCACAACATACAGCGTACAATTGGCTTTGGAATCTATTGAATATGTCCTGCCTACAATAACTAATATAGTAAAACAGTCTCAAATCCTATGGCCCTTAACATTAATAAAAAGTCAATAATTTTATTTTACCTGACATTTTCAGTAAATTACTTCTGTGTGACACATAGGCTACATTAATAGTCATTCTATGCAGTATGTGTTAATTTCCATGCAGTCTGCAACTACATTTGCAGTTCCAGCACGTACTTATCAACCAGAGATACCTGTTGCAGAGCATACTGTAGGTGCATGCTATGTCTCCTGTTTATACACAACATAACTGTATTGTATACTGTTTATATGGATAGGATAGGATAGGGCTAGGATATAAATGAGTCTAAAGCTAGTTATGTTTTATTATGAAAATGTTCATGCTTTTCATGCATATATATCCATACTCATTCAAAAACCTTTATTTTAACAGGAAGTTCCATTGGGTTATTCATAAACAGTCTTAGAGAGCATATAACATTTGCATAACTGATCTATAAGCTTCTTCACAGTGTTCAATGATCCCAATTTCTCCATCCAAAAGAAGTCACAATGGATGCATCTCCAAAATGTGCAGGTTTTATGAAAGACTATGCATACAAAGCCATACATTCTCAATAGGGTTGAATGGCAGGAACCTGGTTACCGGTGAATTATAGTAAATGATTTATATGAACAACATGGCGTGAAATGGAACTGTTAAATTATATGCAATGTCTAAAACTGGTTTCTCTACGGCCTCAGCATGATGAATCAACGCTCAGGGTGGGGATAGACAGCCCATCTCACAATGCATGTAGACCTATCATTTCTAGGGATGTGCGATATATCGGTGAACATATCAGCAACCAACATCGGTATTGGCCAGACGTCAAATTTAACGTACGTGACGTAAAGAAGCTACGTTAGATTTTGCACTATACGTGCAACATAGCATTCCTAACCTAGCTCACAATGTCTGCTGTGTGGATTGAGCAGTCAACAAGTCCAGCAGTCATTTGAAAGAGTAAGAACATTTCAGCGAGACAACTCAAAGGCCAAATCCATTAGCGGCAAGATAATGGAATTCATTGCCCTTGACAATCAAACATCATCTGTCGTGGTGATGTTGGCTTTCGTGACTGGTCGAGCACCGGTACACTTTACCAAGTGCACTATTGTTCAGATGTTGCCCTACCATAGTTACACAGTAATAGTGTCACTGCTATTAGCTTCACGACATACTATGGAACGCCGTTTGGGTCTTCTTAAATGGAAGACGTTTGGAACCACCAAGACTCTTCCTAGAGCTGGCCACCCAGACAAACTGATTGAAAAAATAATTTAAGCAATTTTAGGAAAAGGCTGTAACCTAACAAAATGTGGAAAAAGTCAAGGGGTCTGAATATTTTCCGAAGATGTCATAACCTACATCTTCAGGTAATAAATTAAATGCAGTATTAGCTTTATATTTTTAATGATGGGTTATGCATAATAAGCTTCTAACTTATAGCGTCTGTCTCTTGTGATATACACACGCACCTGTGCTCCGCTGGCCTCTCTCCTTAAAAAACGCTCCTTAGCTCTTGGAGTCCCATGCAGGAAAATCTAGACTCGAATAGTTTGCTGGATTAGCATTTCTTATACTGATAGACTACTCGAAGAGGGACGGTAGCTCTTGTTTGCTGAATGTTGAATAGAGCAGCCAGAAGAGTGAACGTGATATGGCGGTAGGCTATAAAAGTTATTTATTCAGACCCACAATCATTCAATCTTCGTGAAGAGAAGTGAAAGCCTTCTGTATCTAATTCTAGTCCTATATTATTCATGAGGGTCATTAGAATGACGAAGGTAAGGACAACAAAGCTTATTTAATTTAACTGTTAAACTTTAGGAAGGAATGAAGCAACAATAGAGAGAGAAAGAGGAGGCAGGCTAATAACATTAGGGGAAATATAATGAAAAGGTATATATGTGCCAGCCTAGTAATTTGAAAAATCGAATTCTTTAGCTTATACTTGTAACTTTGTAGGCTGCATGTGCTGCACCAGAATTGGATGTTCTGTCCATGCTTTATCATGGTTTGATGTGCGTAAAATAGGCTACAATATAATAGGCTACAGTATAATAGGCTACAGTATAATACAATACAGTAATACAGTTCACAATCAAAAGGATTAGCCTACTGGAGCTAGTTTAATTTATTAACCTACGAGAGTATATAGCTAGCTACATCTATGGGCTTTTATGTTTTTCTGTCTTGAGTAATGTGCAGTAGCTTATATAATATGTGTTGAATAACGGCACAATCATTAGGGCTTTTTTTGTGCTTGGGCTCATTACATGTCTAATGTAGGGCCCACAAAATTAATTTAATGGCTCAGGCTTGACTTTTTCGATCAAAGCTATAATCAAATCCAGACATAGGCCTATTTATATACTTTATAATGACACTCCCGGTTTTGGCGGGAAATACTCAGGATAGAACATTTGTAAAATACCAGGAAAATATTAAAACCTAATTCTCACCCTCTAGCAAAACAAAGTACATTTCTGCTTGTGTTTTATTACCGAATTAGCCTTGGGGGATTATCTTTCAGAAATATAATTTAGATTTGGCCGTCGTCTACAGCTGGGTTTTCATCAGAAAGGACAGAAACATGTTGTGCCCTCTAGCTCCAACAACAGCCAGTCAGCACTACTGTATACTTCCATTCCCTAGCAACACATTCTGCAAGCTAAAGCAGCACACAGGGGACAGTTATGTTAAATCTCTAACAAATACAATAAATAAATGAACACCATTCATTGTAAATGCCCTTCACATGACATTTCATGATCCTTGTATATTTTCTTCCAGTGAAAGAATGAAAACATGGTGCAGCTGTCATCCTGATACACCCAGGGCATTCCCTACAGATTAAGCCCAAGCCTGGACCAGAGAGGTCCCTTGCGCTGTGCAGCAGTGATGGCCTTGTGTGTGTGAGTATTCCTGTGAATGTCCCTTAGCGCTGTTCTGGTGTCAGCCAGAGTGTGTGCAGGTAGGTGGTCTGCAGGCAGGACCAATATGCTGCAACAGGCCGGCCCTGCTGGAGCTCAGTGGGGTTGCTGATCTGGGACCAGTTCCAGGGCCTCTATGGGCTCCAGTCCTGCAGCTCCAAGTTCACTGCATCACCTTCTGTCAGACCAACGCCTCCCATCAATCCACACAGCCAGGACACAGACAGGGACTGCAGGCTACGCCACATTAACCCTCCAACTAGGGACCAGGGGTCACTTCCTATATGACTCAGTCTCCTATATGACTCTGTCCAGATACAGACCCCAGCCATTAAAACAGCACATGGCTCAAGCAGCACATCCGGAGGCACAGATTTCCTTTGTCTCTATTTTTAGAGGTAGAGTTAACTGAAATAATTCATCAACTGTTTGTACATAGCGGTATGCAGGACACTGATGTATTATGTAGGTGATAAAATCACCAATGTTTTCAGCAGAAAGCAATCAGCAGGGCCATTATCAAGCCCCAAATCCTGAAAGCATGTCATTTTTTGAAGGAAAATTACTTATGGGACTAATCTCCTCCTCTTTCCTAAAGAGTGACTGTTGATTACATCTCTGTCATTACCGAGGATGGATATTTCCCCACGTTGGCATAACATGGTAAGCCTTCTCTCTCTCTCGCACTGTCTCTGTCTGAGGCTGTATGGTAATCTACAGAGTACAGCTGGAGGAAGACTGTTTGTCCCCTGTCTCTGGGTGTTATTGTTGGAGTTGATTGCTGTTTTAGTGGCGGTATATGTACAGTGAGTGTAGCAGGGTTATTATTAGACCTCCCTGGGGAAGTCCTGCCTCCTCTGGCCCATCTGCTCATTGTACTGCTGAGATCACACTGACTCTGCCTCGGAGACAGAGCTGAGGCAGGGGAATGGCCCGTCACTCACACATACAGGGGATATACTTGACTGGGGGTATTCTCGACAGTTTGAAAATATGACGTAAGATTAACACAGATACATATAACTGGCACAACCCAAAGCACTCTGTGAAGTGTATAAAAGGTTTTGATTTAAAATCGGACATATTTTTCTTTGCTAGGAACTAAGGGGGCCTTTAAAGACTGAAATAGAAAACAAATATGACTTTGGGGTGGTATAACTCCTCCTAGTCCTCTTACTACACATTGATAATGTGTTCTAATTACAGACCGCACAATGCTTTGAGCCAGAGGACACTTTACATAAAAAGTAGAGGGAGGCCAAACTCTAAAGGTAGGGCTGCCAAAAACAGTGTGGGTCATTATCGCTGTTAATTCTCCAGGATCAGAGCCAATGCCTAAATGAACGATGCCCTGTGCCTGCTGGAGGTGGCGTCATTACTCACCCTGACCCCCAGCTCCACGTTCTCGCCCCCGTACACCTCCATCCCCTCGTCAAGCAGGCCAATCTCCTCAAAGTACAGCCTGTCCACCACGAAGCAGCCAATCAGAGAAGGGCTCCTACACCATCACACATGGAGTAGATACAAAATGTATTTACATGTGTTAGTCGACCTACTGGATACTTTGCTGAACTAAAAAATAATAACTTGGGAGTCATGAACACAATCAATCAATCAATATGTATTTCAATGTGTTTTCCTATGTGTTATGTCCTGTTTTTGTCCTACACGAGGAAATACGTGTTTTTACGCTTTCATGTGTCATCTTCTCGGTATCTTGTACTTAAATACTCTATTTTTTAATTTGTACAAACTGTTTTACCCCAAATAAAATATAGCAATCAATCAAAATAATATTGTGTTCAAATGACTTACAGTATATTCTAATACACCTGGAGGCTTAATTGGCATGGATACTGTATGTATGCATTTGCCTTGTAAATCAGAAAACACACTGCATGTTTTAACAGGTGTTATGAAACAACGCAACCATCACATTCTGCCTGCATACAAAAGAGCTGAAATAATCTATATTCATAAGTCTCCATATTTCTACCTACCTAATTGGAGCACTGTTGTTGGCCTGGTGAAACCAGGACTTGGGTGGGTTGAGGTAGCGGCACCACAGCTCCCAGTCGAAGCCCTGAGCAGACAGTGGGTACTCTTCAATCTCAAACGTGTCGTATTTGATGTTATCAAACGACGGAGAGATGATGCGTGTTCTGTCCTCCTGAATTCTCATGAGAACAGGCTCAGCCCTTCAAACACATAGTAGAACGCAATTAAGTTTGAGTATGTGAGAAGCTATCTCAATTACCTACCCTACACATGTAAACGAGGACCATGTGCAATATATAAAAGTTCTGCAACTAGCTTTCTGTAGGGTCCATTGTAACTAAGGGTCCAAAAAAAATATATATATAAAAATGTGTATTTTCCTACTAGCACTGACTTTGCTGATAACTACTTATTGAGGGAACATGTATTACTACGACTGTGATATGTGGTTGTCTCACCCAGCTATCTTAAGATGAATGCACTAATTATAAGTCGCTCTAGGATAAGAGTGTCTGCTAAATGACTAAAATGTATATGTAAAATATAAGCTACTGGGAAAACAGAAACGTGAGAATAGAGCATAGATGTGTTAATGATTCATTCATACACAAAAACAATGCAAACAGTATACAATAATTGTGAAATCATGCTCAGTAATGGCTTGGATTAGCCACATACCGATAGTTACAGGTTACAGGGTGGCAGGTAGCCTAGCGGTTAGAGCGTTGGGCTAGTAAACGAAAGGTCGCTAGTTCGAATACCTGAGCCAAGAAAGTTAACAATCTGTTGATGTGCCCTTGAGCAAGGCACTTAACCATAGTTTGCTCCAGGGATGCTGTACTACTATGGCTGGCCCTATAAAACAACACATATCAAGTGTGTGACAATAAAAACAGATTAGGTTGTAGAAGCTGAGTTGGAAAATGAATCTATTGTATTCTGAACAAACCATGTGCATAGGCGCTCCTGCCAAGTATTCAGACTGAAACAATGAATCAGCCTGTAGCAAGTGCACATCTAGGTAAAAGCATTCCTGAGGGATGCTATTTGTGCTATGTAGGTTTAACACCGAATCAGCACAGATTAAAAACAGAAATACTTGGGATGCTGTTCAAACCCCCCTGACAGATTTGGGTCAGGCTGTTGAGACCACAATTCGACGGTATGAGAACTCTGTCAGAGCAATGATAGTTGTGCCCCAGGGAAGTATGGGAAGGGCCTACAGAAGGCCTCACACACTTCCTGCCACATTGTCATCATAGACAACATGCCATGCCAACACACTGGCAACTCTAAGCTATACCTCAGAAGGCAATAGTCTTTGATCAAATGTGGCTTTGAACATGGCCATAGAGTGCTGTACCTGAGAACCCATATGCTTCACAAATCAGTGTATTGAAGTGTGTTAATGTACTTTGTGTATGTCATGTGACTCACCAGCCTATATTGAACTCCACGTGGGCGTCGAACAGGGCCACAACCGGAGCGGTGGCCGCCCTCCACCCACTCACCCTGGAGCGGATCAGACCCTCCTGCTTATCATGGCGCACCACCTTGATGAAGCCGGGCCGCTGGCGGTTGGTCGCAGACACAAAGTCCTGTAGCTTCTCCTTCAGCTCGTCTAAAGAAGAAACACACATGATTACGCACACACACATGCATACGCACACAATAATGTGTTAAACCTTGAGTTTCCTCATAATCTTTGGTGAGGTAAGTAAGAGATGCTACTGATGATACATAGATGACACCACACCCAATAGACTCCATCTTATCCACCTTGGGGTATTTAAGGGTAGAGGGAGGCAGCCAAAAGCACTCATGCTCCACTGGTTTGATCACTAGACCAAAGAACTTGCCTCCAGTTGTAGGGCTCCATAGGGCTTGCTGTACAAGAGGGGATATTGCAATCCTGAAGAATCAGGCCGCAATTCTATCAAAAGCGTGAAACTAAAAGCAGGAATTGGGCACAGTTGGTGCTTTTGGCCTCAATACAGTATTTAACTTTTTGACAAACCAACAAGTCACCTCATAATCAGTTCAATATTATGCTTTTGAGTCACACAAACTGTAGGTTTATGGAAACGAATAGGCCTAAATAAAGATGGTGGCATAGTGCCACAGGCTTGTAAAGTGTTGCTATAGGGGTCAACCAAAGACAGTTTTTCTCTTAACCCCTTACACTCATGTGTATTGGCCTATAGAGCTAAATTAAAATGTTTCTTACAGACGAAAAATGGAAAGCATACTGTATGCATAATCATAGTAGCAATTAAAAGGGAATAGATTGGAGATTATGGGAAAATTATTAAACAGTTCAACTGACACAAGACTCAATCCAAACATTACACTGTTGATTTTATTTACATTTGACATTTACTGTACTTTTTGCCGCATTTGTTAATAACGAAATCTGAAAATATTCTGGATACATTCAATAATATAAGAAAATTCACGGGAAATTTGTGGTAGATTCAACATAATTACAAGGGTTTGAGTAAGAGGTCTATTGTCACCGGTCTACTAGAAGTTGGCTCCCCTGCCTGTTCGGGCGGTGCTCGGCGGTCGTCGTCACCGGCCTACTAGAAGTTGGCTCCCCTGCCTGTTCGGGCGGTGCTCGGCGGTCGTCGTCACCGGCCTACTAGAAGTTGGCTCCCCTGCCTGTTCGGCCGGTGCTCGGCGGTCGTCGTCACCGGCTTACTAGAAGTTGGCTCCCCTGCCTGTTCAGGCGGTGCTCGGCGGTCGTCGTCACCGGCCTACTAGAAGTTGGCTCCCCTGCCTGTTCGGGCGGTGCTCGGCGGTCGTCGTCACCGGCCTACTAGCCGCCACCGATCCCTTTTTCGTTGTCTTTTTGTTTTGTCTTATTAGTTGCACCTGTCTATTTGTGTGCTTGATTGGCTTCCTTATTTATAGTATGTTTACCCACCCTTGTTTCCTGCGGGATTACTCATATGTTACGTGTGTATGTTTTTTTTGGTGTTCGTGCTCTGGACCTGGTACCCTGTTGTGTTGGGTTGGTCCACATTTTCCGCGCCCTGTTTTGTTGGGCATTATTATTTGTGCGATATTAAAAGTGCATGTCTTCCTGTGGAACTATATGTTCTCTGCAATGCACTTTTATGACTCCAAAAATAATCCTCAATTATAAGGTGCATTTTTTTTGCACTCCTAGCTGTGAGGTTGAGGAACTAGAGCAAGCACACTTGTAGTTGTTTTGCTTGGAATACAGACCTGCATCCCTTCCTTCACACAAATACTACTGTTGTTTACGCAATCAAAAAACAGTCCATTATAAATCACAATCTGGGTTAGGTTGAGCATAATATGAAAGCTTGTTCTATTGCCAGCATAAGCAGCTAAATTCTAAAATATGATCTTACAGTGTTAGGTTTTCACAAGGCAATTCAGAGAAGCAGATTGTCATTTGTATGGGCATAGAATGGAATCACAAGTGCATGACTCCATTCTAAACTCAGCAAGAAAAGAAATGTCCCATTTTCAGGACCCTGTCTTTCAAAGATAATATGTAAAAATCCAAATAACTTCACAGATCTTCATTGTAAAAGGTTTAAACACTGTTTCCCATGCTTGTTCAATGAACCATAAACAATTAATGAACATGCACCTGTGGAACGGTCGTTAAGACACAAACAGCTTACACACGGTAAGATTAAGATTAAGATCACAGTTATGACAACTTAGGACAATAAAGGAGGCCTTTCTACTGACTCTGAAAAGCATCAAAGGAAAGATGCTCAGGGTCCCTGCTCATCTGCGTGAACGTGCCTTAAGCATATTGAAAGGAGGCATGAGGACTGCAGATGTGGCCAGGGCAATAAATTGCAATGTCCGTATTGTGAGACGCCTAAGACTGTGCTACAGGGAGACAGGACGGACAGCTGATCGTCCTCGCAGTGGCAGACCATGTGTAACAACACCTGCACAGAATCGGTACATTCGGACATCACACCTGCGGGACAAGTACAGGATGGCAACAACAGCTGCCCTAGTTACACCAGGAGCGAACAATCCCTCCATCAGTGCTCAGACTTTCCACTATAGGCTGAGAGAGGCTGGACTGAGGGCTTGTCAGCCTGTTGTAAGGCAGGGCCTCACTGGACATCACCGGCAACAACGTCGCCTATGGCCACAAACCCACCGTCGCTGGACCAGACAGGACTGGCAAAAAGTGCTCTTCTCTGACAAGTCACATTTTTGTCTCACCAGGGGTACTGGTCGGGTTCGCGTTTATCGTTGAAGGAATGAGCGTTACACCGAGGCCTGTACTCTGGAGCGGGATCAATTTGGAGGTGGAGGAACAGTCATGGTCTTGGGCGGTGTGTCACAGCATCTTCGGACTGAGCTTGTTGTCATAGCAGGCAATCTCAACGCTCATCTCACAGCAAGAACTGGCAAATCTGGTGCAGTCCATGAGGAGGAGATGCACCGCAGTACTTAATGCAGCTGGTGGCCACACCAGATCCTGACTGTTACTTTTGATTTTGACCCCCAAATATTTACACATGTTAATTTAGCTGAAAATAAACGCAGTTGACAGTGACAGGACGTTTCTTTTTTTTGCCGAGTATATGTGTGGTCTGTGGAAAAAATGTATTCACAATACAACAACATAGGCTCATTCTGTTTAGGACACCCCAGGGTATAATGCCATGGCATCTTGTAACTGATCATAAACCCCTGTATATTACATGAGTTTTATGATATGGAAATGTGAAGTGCACGTGGCTTGCTTGTATGACATCAAAGCAGTATTTATTATAATCCTCAACATCTCATCTTTCAAAGTCCTCGTCATATACACACACCATTTCCATCACTCAAACAACGAAGAAGTTGCAAGTTGCTCAATTAGCGGGAGTGGTGGAGGCAACTCTGACCCTTTTCACACTACGACAGATTCTCTAGAGGTTTTGGGAGAACACCCTTGGCTATACTGTTTAATAATGTGAATTTGCTAACTCTCTACCGCAACCTTCAGAAGTAGCACACAACGCTACTTCAGTAGCTACGAGTTTCCCCCTTTGAAACAAGGCAGTATGAACAGAATTGATTTGTTCAGCCCAACACTCCTAGAGCAATAATTTTGAAACAGCTGAAATGTATAGACATTTTCCTACATTTTGAGACACATTTTATAGAGTTTTTACCTGCACGGAGCCACTTAAAATTATGGAGGCCCATCCCCACCACCAAAATAAATGTAGAATGTCGATAGTAGATCATACAAAAAATATTTTTTCCCCCCCTTTAATTTTTAACATTGTGTGGTGATTTCAGAGGTAGCATCACAGGTCCCTGAGTAAGTTAGTAGCCTTGGCATGTGCGAGCTGGAACAGCACATAGCAGCAGGAGCCTACCGTTGAAGTCAGAATTTTACATACTATAATCCCACGGCTTCAACCGGGGGGGGGGGGCAGATAACCGGATGTTCATTCCTGATGCGGTCTACTCCTTGATCCTGCCACCTGGGCTCCCGGCGGAACATGGCCTTTGTGTGACAATATTTTTGGTGGCCTTCCATGGTTCCTGACCACTTTGCGTTCGCCACTGCATGCACGATCTGTGCACAGAACAAGGCTCCGACTGGTCTCCATCAACCTCTGCCTGTCCCTCACTGTCCCTAGTCTCACATATGCCTGGAATTTGTCACAGGTCTCCCCCATTAGTTCTCATCCTGGATGGCGTCAGCACACTCACTGGGTGGTCGGCCACCCTGTCCTACAGGATTCCGAACCCCAGTCCAAAGGCCAGTCGGAGCGAGTCAACCAAGACCTGGAGACGACTCTACGCAGCCTGGTCTCCGCCAACCCTACCACCACCACCTGGTGTCAGCAAGTTGTGTGGGTTGAATATGCCCGCAACACCCTTCCTTGCTCTGCCCCAGGTTCTATTTCCCTTTGAGTGTTCCCTGGGATATCATCCCCCGCTCTTCCCTGAGCAGAAGGAAGAGGTCGGCATACCTTTGGCACAGATGTTTGTCCGCCTGGAAGGCTCTCGTACCTGGAAGAGAGCCTGGTCAGCCCTTCTCAAGACCACCAGGTATCGGGGGGGGGGGGGGGTCACACCCTGATCTTTGCATGTCTTTGTGCAATCTTGCCCATTATCCCCAATGTATTTATACCTGTGTTCTCTGTCTGTTTCCGGTTCGTTTTGTTTTCTGAAACCTACCCGTGTTTTTCCCCTTGCTGTTCTGTTCTAGTTCCTGTTTTCTAGTTTTTCCCAGTTTTGACCATTCTGCTGAGTCTGCCTGCCATTCTTTACCTTGCCACACCACACTGGATTATTGACCCCTGGCTGTTCTGACCCTGAGACTGCCTGCCGTTCTGGACCTGTTGCACCCTATCTGGATTACTGACCTCTGCCTGCCCTTGACCTGTCGTTTTGACTGCCCCTGTTCAAGTAATAAACTTTTGTTACTTCGACACCATCTGCATCTGGTTCTTACCTGAAACATGATACCCTAGAGCCATTTTACCACATGTAGACCAAATTATTTGCATGATATTGATCAAAATTAAGCCTGACTTGTAATGTTGTAAGGTAGGCCTACTGTACTTTTACATTTGTATGAGAGGGGGTAGTAGGCCTAAGCTTTCATTTTTTACAGGCTAAAGTTACTTGATAAAGAAGACATGCTGTTAAAAACTGTGCTTTTGTCTTGAAGCTAAAATGTATTGTGTAGGGAAAGGGGATACCTAGTCAGTTGCACAACAGAATTTTTTATTTTATTTTATTCTTTACCTTTATTTTACTAGGCAAGTCAGTTAAGAACAAATTCTTATTTTCAATGACGGCCTAGGAACAGTGGGTTAACTGCCTGTTCAGGGGCAGAACGACAGATTTGTACCTTGTCAGCTCAGGGATTTGAACTTGCAACCTTTTGGTTACTAGTCCAACGCTCTAACCACTAGGCTACCTGCCGCCCCATGAATCGGAGAGGTGCGGGGGGCTGCCTTAAATCGATGTCCAAATTCGGCGCCCCGGGAGCAGTTTTAATTGGATATTAACTGCATTGCTTAAGGGCAGAACTGCTGATTTTTCCACCTTGCCGGCTCGAGGAGTTGAACCAGCAGCCTTTCGGTTCCTGGCCCAACTTATTGTCTGCTACTGGCCAACTTATTTTCTGCACATGCTTGTGAATTGTTGCCTTATTCAAGAGTGTAATGTGGTTTGGTTCCTTCTTCAAATGTGTTATCTGGTTAAGATAAAAAGTCACTTGCATAGTTAAAGCATACTAGTTGTGGCTAGAGCATACTGAGATAGTTCATAGGAATATTTACAGTAAATGTCCGTTGCCGAGCGCCCAATCTTCTTGCAGCACATGACGTTCTGTTGCTAATGTGAATTGAAAAGTGAATAAACATTATGTAAACTGAAACATCACGCTGCCTCATTTTTTATTGCGTGCACGGTGCTCAAGTTCAGAACAGCAGTCATTCAATAATGAGCTGTAAAGAACCTGAGCTCTGGCGTCATGTATAGCATGTAACTGTACAGCCACTGCGTTCCAATTTAGGTGCTTATCAGTGTCCAAATCTGCCATTTTCAACTCGTATCGGGGTACGAGTGTAAAGGGCTACTAATCACCATAATGTCAAGCCAAGTCTCAGACTGAAGGAAACATGAGGTCAACCACCTGATATCAACTGATGTCAGCGGACAGATAGCACACAGGTGAAACCACTAACTGGAACTCTGTGGTACCACTGACTTAAAAACCTGAGACATTACAATTCCCTCTACAGGACAGGAAATCTTTACATTCACACTAATCACACATTGGGGAATAGCAGCCTATGAAATGCCAGCCAATCAAAAAGGTTTCAGTCAATTACAAAGAATATTAAATACACTTTTATGAGCTGTGTTGTGTAAACCTCCAGAGAAATGCCTACAGTGTGAAGAAGATAGTTAGACTCTTCCAAAGTGCTATTGTTCAAGTCTCAGCGTTCTGCAGCATCATTATAAAGCAGAGAGATGTGGTAAATTAATTTGCACACCCCCACCAGGCACCTGCTTGTTTGCATCTGACGTGCTATCAGTCATCTCTCGCAATATTCACCAGATGGTAAGTCTACAGGCCAGGAACAGAGGGACCCCTAAACAGTACAGCTACTGTGCTCTGTATGGCTGGCAGCCATAATCCAATAATCACACATTTCACCATGTGTAACACCACACCAAACAGTCCACCTGGGAGTAATGACTTACTGTAAACACTAATGGATCCACAGAGAAAGGGACAGAAGGTCTCCCTGCCTACATTTTCTGGGTGGTTCCCTTTCAGTCAGTATACTCATTACAACACACAGCTATGCGGATTGCGCTCCACCGAGATTCACTGAAGAACCTTTGAGGAAGCATTTGTAGCTACCCAGCAAACTGGGAACCTTCTTAGAACATTAGCTAAGGTTCCCATTAAGTTCTAGTTCGTGTTTTATCTAACATTAGAATGATAACATCCCAAAAGAATTCACTCAAAGAATGTTTTAGATAACAAAATGTTGTTTTACTTCAGAAAATGTTTGAAATGAAATATCCTTGGAATGTTCGAACATTCACTAAAAATGTCTGTAACAACCACCACAGAACCACCACAGAACCCCAAACATTCTCATTAGGTTACCCGGTTATGTAATAACATAGAAATGTGTTCAGGGAACGTTCTTGAAACATCAGGCGATTGTTTTATACAAACATTGTATACTCATCAGCACAACTGGGCAGTGGTTGTGTTATGAGAATTTTTGCCGCACCCTAACAAATGTTCTGGGAACATTCACAGAACCAATTTTGGTATTCTGGGTAGACACTGTACTGTAGACACTGCACAGCTATCAGCTCTCAAGATTTTATAAGACACGTTGATGGTCATCCTGTTCAGAGGGAAAGCATTGAGTGTCATTAGCGTGGTGTCACACAACGTCAACAAAACTAAGGAGATGATTGTGGACTTCAGGAAACAGCAGAGGGAACACCCCCTATCCACATCAACGGGACAGTAGTGGAGAGGGTAGTAAGTTTTAAGTTCCTCGGCGTACACATCACGGACAAACAAACAAACTGAATTGGTCCACCCACACCGCCTCTTCAACCTCAGGAGGCTGAAGAAATTTGGCTCGTCACCAAAAGCACTCACAAACTACAGATGCACAATCGAGAGCATCCTGTCGGGCTGTATTACCGCCTGGTACGGCAACTGCCCCGCCCACAACCGTAAGGCTCTCCAGAGGATAGTGAGGTCTGCACAACGCATTACTGGGGGCAAACTACCTGCCCTCCAGGACACCTACACCACCCGGTGTCACAGGTAGGCCATAAAGATCATCAAGGACAACAACCACCCGAGCCACTGCCTGTTCACTATGCTATGATCCAGAAGGCGAGGTCAGTACAGGTGCATCAAAGCAGGGACCGAGAGACTGAAAAACAGCTTCTATCTCAAGGCCATCAGACTGTTTAACAGCCACCACTAACATTGAGTGGCTGCTGCCAACATACTGTCTCAACTCCAGCCACTTTAATAATGGAAATTGATGTAAAAATGTATCACTAGCCACTTTAAACAATGCCGCTTAATATAATGTCTACATACCCTACATTACTCATCTCAAATGTATATGTATATACTCATTTAAACATCTGCATCTTGCTGCATCTTGCATCTACTGCATCTTGCCATCTTTATGTAATACATGTATCACTAGCCACTTTAAACTATGCCACTTTATGTTTATATACCCTACATTACTCATCTCATATGTATATACTGTACTCTACACCATCTACTGCATCTTGCCTATGCCGTTCTGTACCATCACCCATTCATATATCTTTATGTACATATTCTTTATCCCTTTACACTGTGTGTATAAGGTAGTAGTTGTGGAATTGTTGGGTTAGATTACTCATTGGTTATTACTGCATTGTCGGGAAACTAGAAGCACAAGCATTTCACTACACTCGCATTAACATCTGCTAACCATGTGTATGTGACAAAATTGGATTTGTTTTGATTTATACTCAGAGGCATTGATTTCATTACAACCCAAGCAGAGGTAAGTAGAGAATGGAGAGTGTTAGCTTTACTTTTGCTTCCTCATTGTTTTCCATAATGCAGCTGTAGTTCCCCTCAAGCAGCAGTCTCCATTCTAATCTTCTCCCATAGTGAACAGCAGCATACTAAACATTGTCTGAGGGAGTTGAGCTCCAGGTACCATAGAATCTCACTGAATAAAAAAGCACATGAGATCTCTACTAGACATAAGAGACATGTGATTTCAAGGACAGCATACATTTCCCAGCAAATATAAGAATAATACATGGAGCAGAATCTGGAAAAAAAAGTATATGAATTCTACATGATTAAATTAGATTATTTTATAATACAATGGTTACATTTGTTTCTAATAACCACTCCAGCACCATGCAGTCCCAGTTCAGGTCAAGTAGATTGTGTTCTGAGAGAACCTCATTTGCTGCCTATTTCAACACCTTGCCCTTGAAATAGTTGTTATTTTTTGGCTGAGCACCCTAGCGTTTTGTTTATCCTTGAGCAAAATGTGTCCCTCATCAATCATTGGGTAAAGTTCAATAGCCCAACTGGACGTGCTGTGAATGGTGGGGCTGTTCCTTTTCAGAAAAGGAGCGTTGGTTACAAGCTGCTAGATGTGTTAATGCTTTCAGAGTGGCACATATCAGTTCAGTGATGGAATGGGGAGTAGCTAAATGGCATTCCCTGTTCAGATCATTCCCTTTATCAATCTCCTCAGGAAAGCAATAGGCACCTCATGGGCACGTGTTGATGACGTTTCATCAGCCGCATTAACTCATTTGTTTTATACAATTAATAATTAAGAGATTCAGATGTGTGTGAATTGAGAAGAATAATGATGAAGTGTAATGGTTTCTAATGAATCATAATAAAGCACATGGAGTTACAGGTTCATTACCCTGGGAACGGCTGATGACCAAGAACATCAATCTTTTATGACTGATATCCTAACTGAAGCTTCCTAAGAAATTCTCATGTTTGAATGTAATAGGCACAGTCCTACAGTTAGAGCTGTGGGAGTACCCAGCTGCACAAAACTGCAACATCCTCTCGATTTGTGAAGTCATCAAGTGCAAAGTGTTTTTCATATAGATTCAAAGTTCCTTTTATAAAGATTATTCTGTTTTGTACATTTGTGGAAATAGCTAATGAAGACAACTGCAGAATCATGGACATAATAGGTTGCTATAAAAACAAAATGCACAGTACAGATGTAGGATCTTAATTTGATCAGCCTGTTGCAGGACAAGTTTCCTTTAAAACGTGTAGTGTATTTGAGGTTTAAAAAGTCTTGCATTTTTAAATTTCAGACTTGATTTTTCCCTCACAAAAAATGTATTAACCCCCACAAAAATGTCCATTAAATATAATACACATAATAATTCACATTTCCTGTTGCTGCAGGATTATTTTCTTATCTTGTCATGTCCCGTGTATGTATATATATATATATATATATTTTCTTCGCATATCTTTTTATATATAGATTTTTTTCTTCTAAAACTCAACTTCAAAACACTCTCCTGCAACCCGCCTCACCAATTTAAACAAATAAAATTATTCACCTCAAATCTGAAATCCACAACAGAAGCTAGCCAGGAATCAATCACCTATCTGGACCCGTTTTACTGCCAATACGGATTCCCACCGGACCTTCACGACTGGACTACTGACGTTATCTGCCCGAGGGAGTTATCCAACTGGCCACTCTGTCGCGACGTAACCTGAACACCCATCTGTGGCCCGCTAATCATTAGCTGTCTTATCGGCTGCTATCTGAATAAGTCTATCAATTTTCTTCGGTCACTATAACTATCTCTTTTTTTGCCAATTTGATATATCCCCTCTACCACACGGAACCCCACTAATCTACCGACGGAAACGCACGAGGTGGCTAAAAACAGACCTCCATCCTCTGCCAGCTTGCTACCCATGGCCCGACTAGCTGTCTGAATCGTAGTGACCCCAACCAACTCACTGGACCCTTATGATCACTTGGCTAAGCATACCTCTCCTTAATGTCAATATGCCTAGACCATTGCTGTTCTGGTTAGTGTTTGGCTTATTTCCCTGTACAGCCTCTAGCCCTGCTCATTATACCTTATCCAACCTTTCAGTTCCACCACCCACACATGCGACGACATCACCTGGTTTCAAATATGTTTCTAGAGACAATATCCCTCTCATTATCACTCAATTCCTAGGTTTACCTCCACTGTATTCACATCCTACCATACCTTTGTCTGTACATTATTTATACCTTGAAGCTATATTATCACCCCCAGAAACCTGCTCCTTTTACGCTCTGTTCCAGACGTCCTAGACGACCAATTCTAATAGCTTTTAGCCTTACACCCTTATCCTACTCCTCCTCTGTTCCTCTGGTGATGTAGAGGTGAATCCAGACCTTGCAGTGCCTAGCTCCACTCCTATTCCACAGGCGCTCTCTTTTGATGGCTTCTGTAACCATAATAGCCTTGGTTTCTTGCATGTTAACATTGGAAGCCTCCTCCCTAAGTTTGTTTTATTCACTGCTTTAGCACACCAACCGAGATGTTCTAGCCGTGTCTGAATCCTGGCTTAGGAAAAAAAAAAAACTCTGAAATCTCCATCCCTAACTACAACATTTTCAGACATAGAACGACGAAAGGGGGCGGTGTTGCAATCTACTGCAGAGATAGCCTGCAGAGTTCTGTCCTACTATCCAGGTCTGTACCCAAACAATTTGAACTTCTACTTTTAAAATTCCACCTCTCTAAAAACAAGTCTCTCACCGTTGCCACCTGCTATAGACCACACTCTGCCCCCAGCTGTGCTCTGGACACCATATGTGAACAGATTGCCCCCATCTCTCTTAAGAGCTCAATGCTGCTAGGTGACCTAAACTGGGCCTTGCTTAACACTCCAGCCATCCTACAATCTAAGCTTGATGCCCTCAATCTCACACAAATGATCAATGAACCTACCAGGTACCACCCCAAAGCCGTAAACACGGGCACCCTCATAGATATCACCCTAACCAACTTGCCCTCTAAATACACCTCTGCTGTTTTCAACCAAGATCTCAGCAATCATTGCCTCATTGCCTGCATCTGCAATGGGTCAGCGGTCGAACGACCTCCACTCAAACGCTCCCTGAAACACTTCAGCGAGCAGGCCTTTCTAATTGACCTGGCCCGGGTATCCTGGAAGGATATTGACCTCATCCCGTCAGTAGAGGATGCCTGGTTATTTTTTTAAATGCCGTCCTCACCATGAGGACTAAGCATGCCCCATTCAAGAAATGTAGAACCAGGAACAGATATAGCCCTTGGTTCTCTCCAGACCTGACTGCCCTTAACCAACACAAAAACATCCTATGGCGTTCTGCATTAGCATCGAACAGCCCCCGTGATATGAAACTTTTCAGGGAAGTTAGAAACCAATATACATTTGCTTCCTGCAACACAAACTAAAAAATGTTCTTGGACACTGTAAAGTCCATGGAGAACAAGAACACCTCCTCCTCGCTGCCCACTTCACTGAGGATAGGAAACTCTGTCACCACCGATAAATCCACTATAATTGAGAATTTCAATAAGCATTTTTCTACGGCTGGCCATGCTTTCCACCTGGCTACCCCTACCCCGGTCAACAGCACTGCACCCCCCACAGCAACTCGCCCAAGCCTTCCCCATTTCTCCTTCTCCCAAATCCAGTCAGCTGATGTTCTGAAAGAGCTGCAAAATCTGGATCCCTACAAATCAGCCGGGCTAGACAATCTGGATCCTTTCTTTCTAAAACTATCTGCAGAAATTGTTGCAAACCCTATTACTAGCCTGTTCAACCTCTCTTTCGTGTCGTGTGAGATCCCCAAAGATGGGAAAGCATCTGTGGTCATCCCCCTCTTCAAAGGGGGGGACACTCTTGACCCAAACTGCTACAGACCTATATCTATCCTACCCTGCATTTCTAAAGTCTTCGAAAGCCAAGTCAACAAACAGATCACCGACCATTTTGAATCCCACCGCAACTTCTCCGCTATGCAATCTGGTTTCAGAGCTGGTCATGGGTGCACCTCAGCCACGCTCAAGGTCCTAAACGATATCTTAACCGCCATCAATAAGAAACAATACTGTGCAGCCGTATTCATTGACCTGGGCAAGGCTTTCGACTCTGTCAATCATCACATCCTCATCGGCAGTTTCTCAAATGATTGCCTCGCCTTTTTCACCAACTACTTCTCTGATAGAGTTCAGTGTGTCAAATCGGAGGGCCTGTTGTCCGGGCCTCTGGCAGTCTCTATGGGGGTGCCACAGGGTTAAATTCTTGGGCCGACTCTTCTCTGTATACATCAATGATGTCGCTATAGATGTTGGTGAGTCTCTGATCCACCTCTACGCAGATGACACCATTCTGTATACTTCTGGCCCTTCTTTGGACACTGTTAAAAACCCTCCAGACGAGCTTCAATGCCATACAACTCTCCTTCCGTGGCCTCCAACTGCTCTTCAATACAAGTAAAACTAAATGCATGCTATTCAACCGACAGCTGCCTGCACCTGCCCGCCCGTCCAGCATCACTACTCTGGACCGTTCTGACTTAGAATATGTGGACAACTACAAATACCTAGGTGTCTGGTTAGACTGTAAACTCTCCTTCCAGACTCACATCAAACATATCCAATCCAAAGTTAAATCTAGAATTGGCTTCCTATTTCGCAACAAAGCATCCTTCACTCATGCTGCCAAACATACCCTCGTAAAACTGACCATCCTACCGATCCTCGACTTCGGCGATGTCATTTACAAGATAGCCTCCAATACCCTACTCAATAAATTGGATGCAGTCTATCACAGTGCCATCCGTTTTGTCACCAAAGCCCCATATACCACCCACCACTGTGACCTGTACGCTCTCGTTGGCTGACCCTCGCTTCATACTGTTCGCCTAACCCACTGGCTCCAGGTCATCAACAAGACCCTGCTAGGTAAAGTCCCCCCTTATCTCAGCTCACTGGTCACCATAGCAACACCCACATGTAGCACACGCTCCAGCAGGTATATCTCTCAGGTCACCCCCAAAACCAATTCCTCCTTTGGCCGCTTCTCCTTCCAGTTCTCTGCTGCCAATGACTGGAACGAACTACAAAAATCTTTGAAACTGGAAACACTTATCTCCCTCACTAGCTTTAAGCACCAACTGTCAGAGCAGCTCACAGATTACTACACCTGTACATAGCCCATCTATAATTTAGCCCAAACAACTTGCTCTTCCCCTACTGTATTTATTTATTTTGCTCCTTTGCACCCCATTATTTCTATTTCTACTTTGCGCATTCTTCCACTGCAAATCTACCATTCCAGTGTTTTACTTGCTATATTGTATTTACTTCGCCACCATGGCCTTTTTTTTCCTTTACCTCCCTTATCTCACCTCATTTGCTCACATTGTATATAGACTTATTTTTCTACTGTATTATTGACTGTATGTTTGTTTTACTCCATGTGTACTCTGTGTTGTTGTATGTGTCGAACTGCTTTGCTTTATCTTGGCCAGGTCGCAATTGTAAATGAGAACTTGTCCTCAACTTGCCTACCTGGTTAAATAAAGGTGAGATAAAAAAAATAAAAACATTTAAATCCTGCTGTAGGAAACTCAAAGATCTTACATCTGTATAAGAAGCATAATGAATAGGTGATGATATACAGTGAGCTCCAAAAGTATTGGGACTGACTATTTTGTTGTTGCTTTGGCTCTGTACTCCAGCACTTTGCATTTGAAATGATACAATGACCATGAGGTTAAAGTGCAGACTGTCTGCTTGTTTATTATGCTGATGAAAATACCCTCAGATTAAAGCTGACAGTCTGCACTTTAGCCTCATAGTCATTGTATTATTTCAAATCCAAAGTGCTGGAGTACAGAGCCAAAACAACAACACATTTGTCACTGTCCCAATACTTTTGGAGCTCACTGTTAAGCCGTTTCCTATATTCCAAATGTGTCTTTCTAAATCGAGCACAGTTGAGGAGTTTATAATCCAGGGGGGATGGACCTAATCCTTGTTGTTGAGTCAAAGTTTCTGTATGTTCTGTAGCTAAAAGCTGGGAGTTGGAGAGACACAGAGGATGCCATCCATCACTCAAAATGAGCTCGGGTTGGCAACTCTGTCAGGGCTGTGAATGTAATACATGAACAAATCCTCATCACTCCGCCCAGACCAAGAGACAGTGAGGGAAAGAGAAAATAAAGTGAGAGAGAGAGAGAGAGTGCGAGAGAGAGAGAGAGTGCGAGAGAGAGAGAGAAAAGGCAAACGTTAGAGAGGCGGATGTATGGAGTCTGAGAGAAGATGATGAGGGACCAGAGAGAGAAAGAGAGAGTGGACAGACAAAGATTGTTCCTCCTTCATGCTTCTTTCTCTAGCCCTGTGATATACAGCCTTTCTCCCTGCAATGGAGAGTAGCTGGATAACAAGGCTGTTAGGATGTGCCTAAGGGGTTCTCATTGCCTGTTCGTAAGGATAATCATTTAGAAACTCACTCTGATACAACCCTGTCAGATGACCTCATACTGATTTGAATACAGTGAAATACACAAGATGACAGGTTCAACTAAGGGCCGACAACATTCCAAACAATATACTGTAAGTTATGCTATTTACAATTATCCTAAAATACAGTAGTGTGTAGTTCAATGTTGAAACATTGAGGAGTCATTGGCAGCCATTCCAAATTCTGCTTGGCTTCCAATGAAATCCTGAGCCTTCCTCCAATCAATCAGATGATTGGACACCTGTCAGAGTCCCTGTGGCACGGAGACATGTCTTCCTCAGGCTGGGTACATCATCCAATCAGCCAGGTAAATTGGCCCTTCTTCCCCTCAATGGTCACAGTGTCTCCTGCGCATGCTAATGCTGGGTGGAGGTGAACTCTCTCTGCAGACAGAGATTCACATTATGATGCTCCTGGTGCTGGAGGACAGCAGCTAGATGGTGACCCCCTGAAACGGCCTAAGCAGCACCATGGGTCAACAGGCTGACAACGTTTAGTAGAGATAAGATTAGCAATCATGACGATAATGATAAGTATAAATCTATCAGAGTGAATCTGACAGAATGCTCTGGCAAACAGGTTGCAATGCCGTTAGTAAAATGTCACGGCGCGACTAGCTTTCCTGAGGGACCTCAGGGGCTGCTCTCTGCCTCCCAATTACATGATAAAATCAAAGATTCCATGGGACACGGTAATCCACTTGAGCTGAGGGAGGACGGCAACAACCTTTGGAATTTCACCTCACATAGGTGGGAAACAGATGGCATCTCCAGATAAGGGCACTCAGCCTACCCCCGTACCCAGGTAATAATGGACTGTCCCAGGAGGCTGTCAGCTCACTGAGGCAATAAAGTGTGCCTGAGGTACCTAGGGATTAGCAGAAGGGTGCAGGAGGTTGAGTGCACAACCGGATAGAGAGGAGAAAAGAGACGAGGGAAAAAAGGAAAGAGGGGTATCTTTAAATTAGTTCTTATCCAAGCAGGAAGAGTATGAGGTTCTTCTGGCTGACCTCAACCCACTGACCCACCCATCAGCATTCTCTCCAATCACCAGTCTACACCAACTGATAGCTGGCATTATTGACTTTTAGTGATATAGTCCTGCACAAACTCTACAACAGCAGGATGTTTGCTTCCATCTCACAGCTGGCGACATCTTTAATCAGCCTTCCCCTCCACACCAGACTGTGTGACGGTGGTCATTAGTAACAGTAGACACAGGCCGCTCACCGATATGGCTGCACTGTTTTAAAAGACTGTGTGCTTGTGGTGAGACTCCATAGGATCAGCTGGTGTTTTAAACCAGGCACAGTTTGAGACAGATCTCAGAACCAGTGGGCTCACACAGCTGGGAGGCCATAATAAAATTCAAAATACTTAATTACCTCTCTGGATAGTAATCTACCATCAGGCAGATCTCCCTGCTTTTCCTGCTAATTAGTATTCGTTCACCTATCCTTTAAATCCAGTGAGCACAGCCCATAATTAAGGACATTAAAGAGCTAGATTATAGAAAGATAGTAATTACCCCTTTGTTTCCTGCAGACTAAGACTAGAAGATTC
This sequence comes from Oncorhynchus kisutch, assembly GCF_002021735.2. Lineage (NCBI taxonomy): Eukaryota > Metazoa > Chordata > Actinopteri > Salmoniformes > Salmonidae > Oncorhynchus > Oncorhynchus kisutch. The sequence continues at coordinate 64,976,803 of NC_034181.2, read as the reverse complement.
CCACTTATAAACTGGAGTCCAACAGAGCCAAGACCCAGAGCGAAAGAAAAGTACCGCCGCTCTAGTTCTCAAAGGAAAAGACAATCAAACAAAATATGGGCAAGCTACGGCTGCTTCAGACAAAACACTTGGTTGCAATACACTTTCATCATGGGTCATTTCAGTTCAATACAGTCTAATGATGCTCACCGTTGTCACTGTAGTCGTCAACCAGGATGATCTCTTTGAGGAGGTGGGAGGGGGTCCTGTGCATGGCAGAGTGGATGGAACGCAGGATGACGGACAAGGCTTCGTTCACAAAGATGAACACAATGCTAACTTGAGGGAGGTTAGATGGATACGTGATGTTTTTACACCTGGGGAGAAAACAGACCTGATGTGAGTGGCGTGTGGAAAGAAGGGACCTGATTTAGAGAAGTGCACATTCAAAGCAATAACATTCTAGCTATATTAAAAAGATGTGTCTGTTTCTCAGACGCCTGGGCAATTTGTGGTCTCAATGTTGAGGTGGTTGTTATGTTAATGTCCCTGGCAGACCTCCAAACCCAACAGCAGATGTGACAGTAACAATACGTGTATTTCAGTGTGATCCAGATTAAAGCATCTGAAGCAAACAATGGGATAAGATATGACACTTTTCACAATGTAACGTTATTGTATGAGAGCCGCAGATAGACAGAAGGGGAGTGAGGGTATTTTATGCTCCTACTGGGTAGACAAGAGTTGGTAATTATGAGAGGTAAAATTGCACCCCACTGTTTTGAAGTAACACTTCCCTTCTGGGTTGCCAGTCAAAACAGGGCTTGAGTCAAATGCAGAGGCATATTCTCAACATGAAAACCCACTAGGCAGCTATGTTTTTTATGCTCTCTACAAAGTCAAACAAGTGGGGACTAATGTGTGCTCTTCCGTATAGTCTGTATCCCAAACTATCACAACTAGTGTGTTATAGTCAGACCATAGTGAATTCAGACAGTCTGGATATGAAGGTCCTGTTAGCCCCTGGGCTCCTGGTATGACTTGGGGGGACAGCAGAAGTTTAAGTGGGTGATATTCTCAGTGCTTCATTCAGATAGTTCAGCGTACCCATCAGGTCTGAGGTCTGGGATGGCTCTGTCCAGGGAGAGGCGGTCGCTGAGGTAGCCGTTGTAGCCGTAGTACTGGAACATCTTCAGGGCCACCCTGCGGCTGTCAGCGCTCAGCTCCTGACCCCAGTGGGCAAACAGGGACGAGTCAGAAAACGATTTGTCTCCTAGAACATCTTCTCCTTTCAGGGGGGTTTCTGTGGGAGCCAGAGAGCGAGAGAAAATGAATATTTGTATAAACCAGCCACACATAGACCCTGCCTGTTAATGAGGGTGCATGAGAGGTGAGAGCAACGCCTCAATAACAAGGTCAATGTAACTACCGTTAGAAGACATAGTAGAGCTCTTGCATTAATAAATGAATTGACGTTACACTGCTTATGTTCACACAGCTATCACACCTTAGAAAGCAGTAACAATACTCATATCAATATACAGTTCTGAATGTTAAGTAAATAATTGTATAGTATTTCATTCATATACTGCGATAGAAAAGAGACTGTATTCATTTATACAGCTTTTCAAGATAATAGATTTCCATGGTCACTGAGAAAGATGTAGTCAAGCATTGTGATGTGAGCCTTCAGAGAACGCAGCCAGAGGCTAGTAGTTTGTAAACCAAAGACACATTTAACGAAGCCAATAAAAATGAAAGCTCCAGTGAGCTTGATAGAGTGAAACATTAAATCTGTCAAACAGACAGACAGTTGGTACATGTGATTACACTGTTTACTCCTGGACTCCAATTGAATTTAAATAGATCCTGCGTCTTCCTCTATGACTCTCACAGCCACACACTGTATGCCCCAGGGCTGTCATTTAATGCAGTCATTCCTTTAAATCCCAGTGTGGAGGGATTCTACGTTAGAGTGAGGACAGAAGGATACATCTGAAAGCTCTGTAATGCTGAACGCTGCAGTGTGATTTGAATGTGACATTGTTGTACAGCTCGATGACATTTATGATCGCTGTGAAGACAAGGAAAAAAGACTCAATACATTTGTGCAAATCTTGAATGTCGCTACATCATAAATTACTCTAAAGGGGATCAGTGGAAAAGGTTATGTTATGATGGTTCAGTGTAGTGTGTCTATCTAGGAGCTTTCAATAGATCCAGAATGATCCAAGAGAAAACTGCAGAAAATCAAGCTGAAGTGCTGTAGGTTTTCAATCTGCTCATTTTGTTCTGGCCGCTGTGAAGACCTTAAACCTACAAGGTCTCCTATTTCTTCTCAAATACACATCTCACATGGTGACCACAGTGGGCTCAAGTTTACCAGGAGGACAGTCATTGTTTAAGGGGTTTAGCCAAAACCTTGTAACACAAGGGAGTTGGGGAAGTCACTGAGTAGTCATTGGTTTCGGCGTACACATCACGGACAAACTGAATTGGTCCACCCACACAGACAGCGTGAGAGACTGAAGCCCACTGGTTCTCAGGAGACTGAAGAAATTTGGCTTGGCCCCTAAGACCCTCACAAACTTCTACAGATGCACAATCAAGAGCATCCTGGCGGGCTGTATCACCGCCTGGTACGGCAACTGCTCTGCCCACAACCGTAAGGCTCTCCAGAGGGTAGTGAGGTCTGCACAACGCATCACCGGGGGGAAACTACCTGCCCTCCAGGACACCTATACCACCCGATGTCACAGGAAGGCCAATAAGATCGTCAAGGACAACAACCACCCGAGCCACTGCCTGTTACCCCGCTATCATCCAGAAGGCAAGGTCAGTACAGGTGCATAAAAGCGGGGACCGAGAGACTGAAAAACAGCTTCTATCTCAAGGCCATAAGACTGTTAAACAGCCATCACTAACATAAATGAAAAAAATGTCTGTAATACATGTATCACTAGCCACTTTAAAACAATGCTACTTGATATAATGTTTATATACCCTACATTACTCATCTCATATGTATATACTGTACTCTATACCATCTACTGCATCTTGCCTATGCCGTTCGGCCATCCATATATATTTTTATGTACATATTCTTATTCATTCCTTTACACTTGTGTGTATAAGGTAGTTGTTGTGAAATTGTTAGATTACTTGTTAGATATTACTGCATGGTCAGAACTGGAAGCACAAGCATTTCACTACACTCGCATTAACATCTGCTAACCATGTGTATGTGACAAATAACATTTGATTTGATTTGACAAAACAAGGCAGAGTGTGCACGGCCATTGTAACAGAACAGTAAGGGAGAACAGCTCCAGAGGCACCGGTCAGGACACTGAGACTGTGGGGTCAGGGAGGTCCCTGGGCTGAATGGTCTGTCAGATGTGGGCATGTGATAGGATGCACACTCCCCAGACAACTACACGAAGAAAAAAATAAGGTAACTCATATCCAAATGTACTATTATACAGTGTTTTATTCAGAAACCTGGGTAACAACATACTGTAAGAAAAAAATAGATAGAAATAGATCATTAACATGAAACCAAACAAAATGTCAAGGGGAAAATAAATCTAGATTGCCTCCAGCTATTTCCAGATCAACTCAGCAGACTAAAACAATTGCTTTGACAAGCCAAATTAAATATCCTCTAACATGAGGTCATATGAAGAAAAAAAAAAAATGGGGTGAGAATTAGACTAGAGTTGAAACATCACTATGAGAATCTGTTTGATGGCAGCACAACAATGAACCATTACCCTTTCACAGAAAGGATGTTAAGCTAAACAGTGGGGGGAAAAAAACATTTCCATTTATTTTCCAGGTATCAAAAATGTGTTTTCCAAACCAAGAATAGATAAACATGAACAAGTAATGCTACTGTTATACATTCAACAAATTCAGAAGGAAATATGTGCTTTCAATGAATTATCTAAAACTCCAAATGAACATAGCAGATGGTTGATTATTGTTTACCTCAGATTGAATGGTATACTTTCAGAGACAGGAAACAGTACCTCCAATGGTCTGTCTATCTGTAGGTAAAGGTCTTTATCAGGAACACAGTGCTGCATTATAAATCAGTGCAGCATCTCTGCCCTTGCTAGCCTGCTATGGTGACAAAGTATAGCATGTCATCTTATTACTTGAGTCAGTGGTATGTATGCAGAGCGGCATTGGACTTTCCTATGAAACAAACAACCTTGTTATTCTCTGCGTTTCAAACTCATTAAAAAGACACACCCTCCTCCACTTACCCTGGCCTTATGCCCTTGGTGGAATCCCCACGACCATCTTTGCCGTCGGTCCAAACAGTTAGCCAAGCAAGGGAAGTTGGCAACTGTGCGAATGTACAATTCTGTTCACTCTGGGGCCTGAAACGCCCCATAATTCAATTCGCGATGATTGTAGATCCGCTAAGAAAAGTACACCAAAACATAAAACCAACATCTACATACAAGTGTAAGTATTTAAAAAAAAAAAAAAAGTTAGAAACTGTGCTGTTAATGCGCATGACGGCAAAACACGAATCATAAAAGTACTTATGTTTTAGTTTGGCTAGCTTTTGGAAAAGTTAGCTTGCGCATTGAATTGTCCCTGCTATCACACTTATACATTGTAATTTTCGATTTACTTCATATTGTCGGATAGTATGCGTTTTCTTCCAGCCAAGATATGAAATGCAAATCATAATTGACTAGCGCATATAAAGCACATACAACACTACCGGTGGTTCCATGATGACTGAAAACACAACCGTGGGACAAAAGAGTGACACATTTCCATGCAAGGGCGGTCCATTTAAAATGAATTCATTCTTCCCCGCCCCTTGTCCTGCAAGTGTCAAATCCTCATACGTCATTAGAAGTGTCCAAGTAATTTGAGGTCTGAGGGGAAGGGTGTCTTTTACGTGTTTGCAATGCAGCCAATTTCTACTGTAAGTACTGTATTTGGTCACATGCTAATTAGAAAGAACATTGTGAAATATGGTGTATGATTATGAATAATCACGAGAGTCGCTTGAACAACAGTTCAATCACTCAAAGTGCAGTGTTCACTAATATTGGGACCCTTGGTAAATACTAAAAAACGGGCTATGAAAAGAATTCTCTGCTATTTATCCTCTTGGTCTTTCATTCAAAATATTCACAAAAATAGAACCTTTAATTTAAGGTTAATGATTGAAAAAAAAGTTGAATATTTTTCTCTAAAACATGTGTGCCACAATTATTGGCACCCCTAGAAATTCTTATGAGTAAAATCTAACTTTAGTATATTCCCATTCATATTTTACGTTTTTTTAAGTTCACCAGAGTGATTAGGAACACTTAAGTGGTAACCCAAGACTTTCTGTTTGACTGGGGTATACACTACCGGTCAAAAGTTTTAGAAAACCTTCTCATTCAATGGTTTTTCTTTATTTTTACTATTTTCTACAATGTAGAATAATAGTGAAGACATCAACAACTATGAAATAACACATGGAATCATGTAATAATCAAAAAAGTGTTAAATCAAAAAATATTTTATATTTGAGATTCTTCAAATAGCCACCCTTTGCCTTGATGACAGCTTTGCACACTCATCCGGCTTCATGAGGTAGTCACCTGGAATGCATTTCAATTAACAGGTGTGCCTTCTTTAAAAAATATATATTATGTTTATATAATAAAAATACATTTTAAAAAAGACAGTGATACAAACATTGACATTCATTGTACTGTTGAATGGGATGGCCATATAGAGGACAAAACATAACTTAACTCACACATACAAAATAAAACTAAATCCTATTAGGTGGTACATGTATAAGAAGACAGAATATAGTAATTATAAGCAGTGTAGTTAAGCCAAAAATAAATATTGATTGGAGTACACCACAGAAATTAACTTGTGGAATTTCTTTCCTTCTTAATGAGTTTGAGCCAATCAGTTATACAGGGGGTTTACAGAAGATAGCCCAATTTGGTAAGACCAAGTCCACATTATGGTAAGAACAGCTCAAAAAAGCAAAGAGAAACGACAGTCCATCATTACTTTATGACATGAAGGTCAGCCAATACGGAAAATGTCTATAACGTTGAAAGTTTACGACGCCGCCACAACCGGTCCGTCCGACGCCACTGCTACTGGTCAGTCCGACGCCACCGCAACTTCGGCAGCCGCATAAGCGTTTGTTTGGCCTTCGTCCCCGTGCCCTTACACGGCACGCCGTAATTTGGGCTTAATAAAAAAAAATATTATGCATTCCTGCACCTGTCTCCCGAATCATTTATGCCGACGTGACAGCAGCCTCCGAAATTGCAGCCCAAATAAATACGTCAGAGTTCAAGTAACAGAAACATCAACATCAACTGTTCAGAGGAGACTGTGTGAGTCAGACCTTCATGGTTGAATTGCTGCAAAGAAACCACTACTAAAGTACACCAATGAGAAGAAAAGACTTGCTTGGGTCAAGAAACATGAACTGCCATGTGTATTTCCCACCGTAAAGCATGGTGAAGGAGGTGTTATGGGGTGAGGGCGCTTTGCTGGTGACACTTTCTGTGATTTATTTAGAACTTAAGGCACACTTAACCAGCATGGCTACCACAGCATTCCGCAGCGATACTCCATCCCATCTGGTTTGGGCTTAGTGGGACTATCATTTGTTTTTCAACAGGACAATGACCCAACAAACCTCCCAGCTGTATAAGTGCTATTTTACCAAGAAGGAGAGTGATGGAGTGCTGCATCAGATGACCTGACCTCCACAATCCCCCGACCTCAACCAAATTGAGATGGTTTGCGATGAGTCGGACCGCAGAGTGAAGGAATCGCAGCCAACAAGTGCTCAGCATATGTGGGAACTGCTTCAAGACTGTTGGAAAACCATTCCAGGTGAAGCTGGTTGAGAGATTGTCAAGAGTGTGCAAAACTGTCATCAATGCAAAGGGTGAGTATTTGAAGAATCTCAAATATAAAATATATCTTGATTTGTACACTTTTTTGGTTACTACATGATTCCATATGTGTTGTTTCATAGTGTGGATGTCTTCACTATTATTATACAATGTAGAAAATAGTAAAAATACAGGAAAAACCGTTGAATGAGTAGGTATGTCCAAACGTTCGACCGGTAGTGTAAATATAAGATGACACAGGCCAAGTTTCCATAGTCATCCATCACTATGGGAAAGACCCGAGAATACAGTAATGATGTGAGACAAAAGGTTGTTGAGCTGCACAAATCAGGAAATGGCTATAAGAAAATAGCTCAATGGTTGAAAATGCACATTTCCACTATCAGGGCAATAATTAAGAAGTTTAAAGCAACTGGAGGTGTTAACAATCGGCCTGGAAGGGGACATGTGTCTATATTGACCCCACGCACAGTGAGGAGGATGGTTTGAGTTGCCAAAAAAATCTCAGGATCACAGCTGCAGACGTTAGTTGGGTCTTGGGGTCAGAAAGTCTCCAAAACTATGATCAGAAACTACCTACATAACCACAAGTTGTTTGGGAGGGTTGCCATAAAAAGCCTTTGCTGTCATCAAACAAACTGAAGCGCCTACAGTTTACCAAATGTTACTGGATCTTTCTATGTGACCAGGTTCTATGGTCAGATGAGACCAAAATAGAGCCTTTTGGAAACTGTGGCAGAGGTGGATTTGGTGTAGACAGAAAGACAGCCATGCAGGAAAGTACCCCATCGCAACTGTGAAGTATGGTAGTGGATCTTTGATGTTGTGGGAGTTTTTCAATCAAAGGCCCTGGACAACTTGTTAGGACACATGGTACTATGGACTCCATCAAGTACCAACAGATATTACATCAAAACCTGACTGCCTCTGCTAGCTTAAACTGGGCCATGGTTGGATCTACCAGTAGGACAATCATTCAAAGCACACCTCAAAATCAACACAAAAATGGTTCACTGACCACAGAATCAAGGTCTTGCCATGGCAATCCTAGTCCCCTGACCTAAACCCCATAGAAAACCTGTGGGATGAGCTGAAGAGGATTGTCCACAGGTGTGGACCTCAGAATCTGAAGGATCTGGAGAGATTCTGTATGGAGGAATAGTCTCAGATCCCTTTCCATGTGTTCTCCAACCACATTATGCATTATAGGAAAAGACTCAGAGCTTTTATCTTGGCAAAGGGAGGTTGCACAAAGTATTGAATGAAGGGATGCCTATAATTGTGGCACACATATATTTGAGAAAATTATTTGTTTTATTTAAATTGAGAGGATAAAAATACAACAACAAAAAATTCACCGCCCGTTTTGCTCATATTTACCAAGGGTGCCAATATTAGTGGAGGGCACTATAATGCCTGGAGATGGATAGCGTAAGTGTAACGAATACTCAGGGAGAAAAAGGTGTATATTCACACGCAGAGTGCAGCAGATGTTAATTAAGCCTTCGCAGAAGGCAGGAATCGTGGTCGCAGGCAGGCAATGGTCAAACACAGGTAGGCAGGCAATGGTCAAACACAGGTAGGCAGGAATCGGTCGCAGGCAGGCAATGGTCAAACACAGGTAGGCAGGCAGGCAATGGTCAAACACAGGTAGGCAGGCAGGCAATGGTCAAACACAGGTAGGCAGGCAGGCAATGGTCAAACACAGGTAGGCAGGCAGGCAATGGTCAAACACAGGTAGGCAGGCAGGCAATGGTCAAACACAGGTAGGCAGGCAGGCAATGGTCAAACACAGGTAGGCAGGCACGCAATGGTCAAACACAGGTAGGCAGGCACGCAATGGTCAAACACAGGTAGGCAGGCAGGCAATGGTCAAACACAGGTAGGCAGGCAGGCAATGGTCAAACACAGGTAGGCAGGCAGGCAATGGTCAAACACAGGTAGGCAGGCAGGCAATGGTCAAACACAGGTAGGCAGGCAGGCAATGGTCAAACACAGGTAGGCAGGCAGGCAATGGATAAACACAGGTAGGCAGGCAGGCAATGGTCAAACACAGGTAGGCAGGCAGGCAATGGTCAAACACAGGTAGGCAGGCAATGGTCAAACACAGGTAGAGTCAAAAACAAACAATACCTCACAACCATACAAACAGAAAGAACTGAACTAAATAGGGAGCTGATGAGACCAGGTGAGAAACGAACACAGGTGAAATCAATGAACAAAAATGAAAGCCAGGGCTACGTTCCAGAACACAAAGAAACAGGGCTACGTTCAAGAAAACAAAGAAAAAGAACACAAGGTTGACTAAGAAAAGACAAGCAGAACCTTATAGTAAATTAAACATACAGCATTGAAAGTTTCAGTTGCTTTGAATAGCAAGGGAATGCCTCCATTCTTGATGGGAGAAGAACACAGTGATTAGGCTCAGACCGGGATGAGGTTCTAAAAGTCTGCCAATCCCAGCAAACATGCCTCCAGGCTCATTCATGTGACTACTTGTGCTGGTGATTAATTAGGCCTTCTGAGACGCTTTCCTCAGGAGTGAAAGGCTAGAGCGCCGGCTGGGTCAGGGGTTGATGTTTTGCAGACAGGGTAACCTAGGCAACTTGTAATAGTATGGGCAGTGTGTCATCCCAAAGGCTCTTTTGTTGGGACAAGAACTCAGAAACCCCTAAAACATGTAGGCAGCCTCATTTGCCTATTGAACACATTAGAGGAACCACTCAACTGCTGCATGCTCAGTGCTCTCTGACAAAAATGGTACAGTAATTCAGTGATGATCGCCTCTAAGACAAAGGAGAGTGTCGAGAACTCAGTAACACTATGAACCAAGTCTGTGTAATGAATTATAAATTAATGCATTAATATATTTATAAATGCTTATAGCTAGTAGTTTTAATCGCAGTTCAACAAAACAATACTTAAAAAATGTAGAAGGCAGAAGAAAGGTATCTCAAAAACATGACACGAAGCAGATAAACTGATGTTTCAGTAGGAGAGTAGAAGGAAAGGAGGATGCATGTCAATACATGTCTGGCTGAGGAATGCTGAGTTTTGATAGCTGGTCATGTGATTTGTTAGCAACAACATTGAGTTACCAAGCACATTCACTCTGAGATGAGCAACACAAATGAGGAAAAATTTGGTGGTTGAATTCAATAAAAGTTTTTATTAAAAGTATGAATTTAAGCACACGTCGGAAGGACCGCAGTGGTACAGGACAAACATAGGTACAGGTAAGTGTTTTCAGAATTTACATTTTTACAAGTATCGACTGATGGTGGCTCAATGTTGTTGATAGCAAATCGCGAGACCAGTTGTCAAAACTTAACTCCGTCTCAATACAAGAGAACAGAGTTGAGCGTTCCTCAGAGCGGTTCCATTTAAGCAACTCCTATAATAGGAAGAGGAACACCCTGCCTGTCTCTCTCTCCTGGCTTGTTTCTCTGTGGGTGGGAGTGTGTGTCTGTGTGTCTGTGTGTATGCGGTGGGTTCTGAAGGGCTCAGGAAGGGGGACCCAGCGGGGTTTTGCTTTAAACTGTGATGGCTCTGGTCCAGACACAGAGAGCAGCAACATAGGCCCAGAGCTTATCAGCAGCAGCCCAGCCTGGTGAAGTGAGTCAGTCAGTGCGCTCCATTGTGTGCACATCAGGACAAGTCAGTTAGGGCCATGTGCTTACTGTGGCACATCCACAGAGGAGGAAGGTTGAGAGACAACATGAAGAGGGAAAAAGGACACACAAAGTGCCTTTATTCCTGGTTCAGGAAGGCAAACAGCACAATATAGCGAAGGGATTATGGCAACGAGAGCCGAGGGGAAGGTTTACAAAAGGAGGTCCACCGCAGAGTGCGAGAAAGTTAGATACAGTGAGCAGGTCTGTACGCTGCAGCAAAACATGTGTTCCCTATGCTAACCTCCATGACAGAACACACAGAACCAACCCAGGGCGAACCGTACGGAGGGAGGATTTCTGCTGTTTTATGGGAAAACAGGGATTTCAGGACAATGAGACACATTGCACCAGAGCTCCGCTCTTGCCTGCCGACCACTGTTCTCCTCAGTTGTTCAGTGAGATTAATGTCTTGTCTGGGGTATAATAGGTAATTAAGACTCAACAGCTCTCATCTGTGCTGCTGTACCATGAGGCACCATATCAAACACTATCAGATGATATACGTGACGATGGCTCCCCAGCAGAGTGAGGGGAGGTCAGCAGAGACAGAGGGAAGAAAACACACTGAAGGTCTACATTAACCCTTTACATCCCCTTTCCAACCCAATTAAATCATTATGACGGACTACAGTATTATTATATTTTTAAAGCTATCGTATCATGCGATCATTTTCAATTATACTTTCCCCACAAAACACTAACAGTATCCTTTCTGAAGAAATCACCGTGATAAGAGTACTCTGAAGATTAAAAGAGATCACATTACATCTCCTTGTGGCCTCACGGGGAGAACATATTTCAACCAGGGACCGTTTGTCTTTGACACCTCCAAGTTGAGTCACTGCATACATGGTAACTGACTGAGGCATAGTTGTGTTGACAAAAACACAAAATCTTTGCCTGTCGACAGAAAATATAGGAAAAATGTACACCCTCAGTACACACCTTAGGCCCTTATAAATTGCCCTTGTGTGTAACATTATTACCTCAAAATCCGTCCAGGTATGACGCAACATTGTGACAAAGTCACTCACTACACTGGAAGTTAATAGGAATACGACTTTTAGATCGCGAAACGTCTATCATACATGTCCCATAACTGGAGGATGTCTTCTCTCGAATGAGCCATTGATCATATTTTTGCGATATTCCAACCTCGAGAAATGTATAATTTAATGGAGGGCTTAGGACATTTTTCCTATTTTTCCATCTTTTGTTCAGGGTGCATTGCATGTTGCGATTTGCCAGAGATATTATAGAAAGGAGATTGGAATCCAATGAACGATGGACCTTATTATACTCCACCCAGCAGACTGTTGACCAATCGCGCTCATGTTGTCATGCTGCACCATGCAGTTGCTAAGCTAATAGTCACACAATCTCTTCTCAAAGTCAGTGTTATGTCGAGAAACGTGCCTATTTTTCTCGAAAGCCCCTTATGTAACGATTCCAAAGCTATACGATACTACAGATTGCAAGTTAATCTCACATCTTGGAAAATATTTATAATGTTCTTGTTGATGTCTTGCTTATGAAATTCATGCTAATGTTGGGTTTTTGAGCTAGTGCCCAATAGTCTCCCATACACTCCTTGAAGGAGAGCACTCCTTGTCCCATAATAGCCCAGAATGCACCGCGTTGCTCATTGACGTAGCATGGGCAACGTTTCCAATCTTCTCAAAAGTATATCTGCTGTTGCGAATGTTGACCCCACTCTGTGAGGCACATCGATCTGCAGGTTGAACATGGTATGATTTTAGACTAAATTGATAGCTGTAAAATCGCCTAAACAAACTGCACCAACTACAGCAGCTACGTTACATGCTGATATCGTCTTTGGTGTTATTGTGTCTAGCTACGTTTGTTGGCTACCTAGCTAGCTAGCCAGCAAGTCTATAGAGTGAGCATTGCTTTACTCCACACAGGATTACAGGCAATATCCGCACCGAGCTAAAGGTTAGAGCTGCCGCTTCCAAGGAGCGGGACACTTATTCGGACGCTGATACGAAATCCCGCTATGCCCTCAGACGAACCATCAAACAGGCAAAGCGTCAAAATAGAACAAAGATTGAATCCTACTACACCAGCTCTGACTCTCGTTGGATGTGGCAGGGCTTGCAAACTATCACGGACTACAAAGGGATATCCAGCCGCGAGCTGTCCTGTGACGTAAGCCTACCAGACGAGTTAAATGCCTTTTATGCCCACTTCGAGGCAAGCAACACTGAAACATGCATGAGAGCACCAGCTATTCCGGATGACTGTGTGATCATGCTCTCCGTAGCCAATGTCAGCAAGACCTTTAAACAGGTCAACATTCATAAGGCAGCAGGGACAGAAGGATTACCAGGACGTGTACTTAGAGTGTGCGGGTACCAACTGGCAAGTGTCTTCACTGACATTTTTAACCTCTCCCTGACCGAGTCTGTAATACCTACAGTATATGCCGAACACCATAGTCCCTGTGCCCAAGAAAGTGAAGATAACCTGCCTAAATGACTACCACACCATAGCACTCACGTCGGTAGCCATGAAGTGCTTTGAAAGGCTGGTCAGGATTCATATCAACACCATCATCTCGGAAACCCTAGACCCACTCCAATTCACATACCCCCCCAACAGATCTACAGATGACGCAATCCCAAATCACACTCCACACTGCCCTTTCCCACCTACATCTTAGCGTTCAACACCATAGTACCCACAAAGCTCATCACTAAGCTAAGAACCCTGGGACTAAACACCTCCCTCTTCAACTGGATATGTTCTTAACTCTATTTCTAGAACTGCATTGTTGGTTAATGGCTTGTAGTTAATCATTTCACAGTAAAGGTCTACCTACACCTGTTGTATTCGGCACATGTGACAAATACAACTGTTTTATTTGTGGATTTTGGAGTCGACTTAAGCTGCAACAGATTTCCACAACAATTTTCCATGTTCCTAACAACCTTATTATAATACCAAAATTAAACATTTGTTCACATATTAGTGTTATTTAACACTAAATTAAAGGAATTTGTGTTTTTGGGTGGATTCTTTTCAGGTGAGCTGGGGTGTTGAATAGACACTAGTGTGCTACTGAGACAAGAGAAACACCTGGCTCATTGAACAGCATCAGCATCCCATGTGGATAGACAGATGGAATACTTTGGCTTATGCACACGGCCAAGAATTATTACCCCCAAAAACTTGGACCAGAACACAAACATTACCTTCAACATGCGAAATTGCAACTTAAATAAAGAACCAATGGTGCTGCTATTTTAATGTACTGCATAATCACCTCTTGACATGGACATCTCTAGAATGTGTGGGATAAGGAGGTGGAGAAATGTTGTTATTCCCTGTGTGTATACGGCCACTACTTCTACCACTCGTCATCTATTCATGCTACAAGGTTACATAACTCCAATCCAGCCATCAACCCCCCCCCCCCTTTCAACAGTCAAAGCTCTTTACAACTCGCATCTTCACAGAACAAGACTTCTCCTGTGAAAATAAATGCACAATTAGCTTACACTCCAACTCCACACAGCTCAGCTCAGTGCCGTGACATACTGTATCACTTCTCTCTCAACGACTGTAGTTTGGTTGGTGCCAGCGCCCGCTTGCTTGAAAGCACATATTACAGCTAATAGCCAATTAACGTGCTCACAGGTTGGGCGCTGTGTACTCTGTCATACTGGGCCCCAGTGGAGACTGATGAAGTTCTCTGACTGGGTCTGTAAAAAGGGGCACTCTCTCATTAGAACACATCAGCGGCTGACACGTCTTCCTGACATTGTTCTTTCTCTGGGAGTAGGGGAGGAAGAAGGGTGTGGTGGGGAGTAGGCCTACTCTCTGGGTTTATTCCTGAGAGGGGAAAAACACACTGCCAAAGTTTGGATGTAGGGTGGCCTCTGCTCCCCACAAGCTATTGTTAACCCTGCTCCTTCTTCCTTTCTGCTCATTAAAGTAATACAATCACTAGGCCCTTCAGGAAGGCACTCACATGTCTCACACTCACCCTGACATCCCTTAGGAAACCAATGGGTGGTTCACAGATGATAAATATGGCCTATTCCAACAATTCCAGGCTAGAAAATGAAAAAAAAACATAAAAAAACAAGAGAACATCAGAAGGGGACATTTCTCTCTCCAAAGTAAAGTACATGTTAAAAAAACAGCGCAAAAACATTGTTTTGTTTCTTGTGTTTGGGTACATTTTTCAGTCTCTTAGAGACTAAGAGAGAGAGACTAGATGAGAGACTAGATGTTAGATGTGCCACTCTATTAAACCAGTCAGTGGAGGTGCGTCTCCTGTTGCCTCCTATCATGTTGATCTGACTCCCACTACACTTGGTGCCTGTGGATTAGCGTTCATTCTCTGAAGAGGGAGATTTCAAAAGAGATTCTGTTTGCTTGGTGAGTCTCATCTGCACAGCGCTCTGAGCATGATTTCTCCTGAAGGGTTTCTATTTTCAGTGTAGGGTATGGCCTCTGCTCAGGAACAAACTCACCACCGCAGGAAACAAATCAAAACATTTCACAGCAACACATTACAGTGTCCGAACAACAGTGGTTGCCAAAGGCATGCGAAGACAGTCAGGAATCAATATGAAAATACTGTGCATCTTCTTACCGAAGCATAGGCATCTTTACAGTACATGTCTCAAGTACCATTGATGATTGCCTCTCGTCAGTTTTCGATGGTAGAGCAGCCACTTAAGCAAAGGTTTTTACAGTGAAATCCCTTGATCAATGTTTGTATAGAAATCAACAAGCGAGTGATATTTTTTCAAACAAGGAAATGTATTTCAGATCGATACATGTTTATTCTAAGACAAAACGCTCGAAACGTTGGACATAAAACATTTTTGCATCTGAGCTCCTAGAGGGTGCGGCTCTCCTTTATTTAAAAAAAGTATTCTAGGACAAAGACCAGGAAATACAGCGATAGATGCATTCTTCAGGAAATAGTCAGGCAACTATTTTTTCACCATTTGACAGGGCTTAAAAAACTGCTACAAAACCCTTATACATTGATCCATTCTAGAAACTATAGAAGAAATATTCAGCGGTCTCAAGTTTAGAACCCCAAAAGCTATGTCTAATATCACATCACATCACTCATTGTATTCTGTGAGACGAGGAGTTGAGTATGGTACAAACTACTACCTCCTAAATGCAGGAGGACAATTTAAAGAAGTATATTGAAAATGTAAATGAAATATGGATAGTGTGGGATAATGTGTGTGGGCGATGTTAAAAATCTGTTGCACTGGTGCTATTTATATCTCCTTGAATCATTCATTAGGTTAAATGTCACACGGTCACAGATGGAGTGCATGGAGCATGCTTTAGTGAGCGCAAATTAGCATGGAAGTGTGGTTACATTTTAAACTAATTTCCTTTGGCTACTCCACAAAACTGCAAACCTAGAGGGGTATCTTGAAACACTGCTAACTTTATGGGACAGGCATATCCCCCAAAAGACTAATTTCTTATGTAAATGATCCTGTGTCTCATTTGCTCAGATCTATACTAGCCTGTTGGGAGTCATCTATCTGATTTAATGTCCTCAGTTGCCGGACAGTCTGACTCACAGCACATCACTCAGCTAACAAGTTTGCCAGGGCCAGAGCAATTACACCAATGACATACAATAAGCTCTAGGGACGCACTGTCTGAATCTTCTTCAACGTAAGACCTATAAAAAGTCAACATGGCTCACATTTGCTTTGTATCAAATTAAGTTCTAGTGTGTGTGCCTTAATGTTGGACTACATTGATTTCCAGTAAGCTATTACTTGCCTTGATTGTTCACCACCTAAATTGAAAATGTTTCTCCTCTACCACAAATTATTGTAACTCAACACTTTTTCAAAATTTAGAACATAAATCTGAATGTCACACCATAACATTCAGAGAGAAAGAGAGATAAGAGAGAAAGAGAGAGAGAGAGAGAGAGAGAGAGAAGCGTGATGTGCCTCCCTAAGCATTTTGAATATTTTCCAATATGGTAACAAGACTCTGAAGCTGGAAAGAGACAGAAAATGATTATCATGCCCATAACATTTCGCCTTCCCTTCCCTTTTAGATTGGATCACAAGATTCAGGAAATAAATACTTGGCTGAGCCAAATGAAATGAGATCAAGGCAGCTTGTCTGATGATAATAGAGAGTTATCTGGTCAAAACCTATGATAAGTACAGAATTATGGTGCTTGATCCATTACAGAACATGAATTTCCATCAACTTGGATCAAAGCCCTACAGGTTAATAAGTTAGATCTTTTTATATAATACGGAGATAAGATAATACAAAGATTTTGCAAAGGAGCCTGCTTAAGCAAAGTTCATCTAAGAGCAAGATAACTTTTTTTTGTGGGTGACATTCTTCAAATAATGGATCTGCATGTCTGCCATGATATCTAAACCATAACTACATCTTAATTATTGTATCAACCAAATGAGACAACATAATATTTTTTAAAGAAAAACCCACAGAAAGAACAAAAAACTAAAATCTCCAAAACATGCTCCAATCCATGAAGACACCAGTAGATAAAGTGAAAAGGAACTTGAGAAGACTCATTTAGACACCAGTAGATAAAGTGAAAAGGAACTTGAGAAGACTCATTTAGACACCCGTAGATAAAGTGAAAAGGAACTTGAGAAGACTCATTTAGACACCCGTAGATAAAGTAAAAAGGAACTTGAGAAGACTCATTTAGACACCAGTAGATAAAGTAAAAAGGAACTTGAGAAGACTCATTTAGACACCAGTAGATAAAGTAAAAAGGAACTTGAGAAGACTCATTTAGACACCAGTAGATAAAGTAAAAAGGAACTTGAGAAGACTCATTTAGACACCAGTAGATAAAGTAAAAAGGAAGTTGAGAAGACTCATTTAGACACCAGTAGATAAAGTAAAAAGGAACTTGAGAAGACTCAAGGTTTCTTCTACCTGCTGTGTTAAATATTTCAGTAACAGACTGCTGTCTTTAAACAGCCATTCTACAGATGTAACACCCACCACTTGTGATGTGCACCTGAACTTGAGTTGTTTCTCACTGCATCTAAAAACAGACTTCACTGGCCTATATGCTAGAACACTATGTCCACATAGATTTCGATTGCAGGCCCAATCACTGGGATCTCTCATCATCATAACATCACAGTTATTCCAGCTGGTGTTGGTTTTCAATGAATTATTCAAGTTGGGAGCGCTCAGATTTTTACTGAGGGAATGTTGATGGGAATCTGGCACAGGTCAGTGCAGCCTGAGCTTTTTGCAAGTACTTCAATCAGATGAGCTGCTGCTCGCTTGGTGATTGGCTTTTGACTTTTGGCTAGGAACATAAGTTCCTAGGCTGCACCTAACTCTGAACGGAATAGATGATACTCTGTGGCAGAGGCTAGGATCACACGTACACCGCCCTTCTTCACCAAAGCACAGAGTTGATGGAAGTACAGTCATGTGATTTATTTTTATTTATGTGATTTATTTGTCTGGCATTATATTCTGCTAACCCAGCTCTACTGAACCAGCCTCCTCTGTTCTGCTGCTGGTGTGAACAGGGGTGCTGCATCAGGGAGAGATGGGATGGGTGGAATGATAGCCTGAGGTAGTAGTGTTGTTGTTGTTTAATGGCAGAGCCTTCTTTACTGAACCAGCTGGCTGAATGTGTCACCAGCCATTGAAGGTGGAAAACAAGCCCCAGAACCCAAGAAGTCTCCCATAAGGGTACATGATGGAAACAGGCTGCCAACCAAATTCAAGACATCAGGATGGGAGCCTGGGAATAATACAAAATAGATGGTGAGCCTCCCTATTATAAGATGTATTTTCTGTACCGGACCATCCCACATGCAAACAGCAAGAAATATGTCCACCATCTTTCTATTCTCTAGCTCGAATACAGTCCTAGCCTTTTCCTCCCACGCATTGACAGAATAGATTCATGATGAAAAATGACAAACAACAGCTGAATGGAGGTGAAGGGAAAGTCAGTCATCTGTTGTTATCTATTGTCCTCCCCTTGCCTTTATTCATCACTTACATTCCACACCAGTTAGACTGCAGACTGAAAATAAACAGCTTTCTCTTGAGTCCTGTCTCCACATCCTCCCAATCTCTCTGGGGGAGTAATATGGGCACAAGGAGAGCAGGATTGAAATGGTTACCTATCTCCAAATGAACCTGCCCCCTCCCCTCTACCACAGAGCCTCTTTAAGGAACGTTCTGGTGACTGTGGAGACCCCGTGACAGGACCAGTGGACCCATGAGTACTTCCATTACACCCATTTCCTTCTCAATGTGGCCCAGATCCCCTCCTCTCCAGAAGCTTTTAGATCTCTAACCAGAGGGAACAGGACTGGAGGAGACTGGGTGAGGCTGGGGAAGACTGAAGGGGACTGGGGAGGCTGAAGCAGGAAGAAAGTGGCTGAAGCAGGAAGGGAGAGGGAGGAGGCTGGGGGTGACTGGATGAGACTGGCCTTTAAACAGGGCCTGACTGATTGGGGGGCTCATTGCTGCTGAGCGTGCTCAGTCTGCGTGCTGCAGAGACAGACATCCAGCAGGGAGCTTTAGGCTCCTCTCAGAGGGAGAAGTGCTTGGCTGACTCTGCATTATGTGTACCAGACAAACACCATTACGCTTTGTTTGCCTGGGGTGGAAGGCAACTCAATGAGGCCACAAAGATCTGCATTCAGATGTCTTGTATTTTTTTCCATAGATGTTTTTCCTCTCTAAATATTTATGGCAAGGTAAAAGCTTTCTCATTTGTGATAATTACCATTCACCAACCTTGCTACAGCAGAGCGCTTTTATTTCTCTCAAAACTGGTGGGTTGGCCTCTCTACTTAGAAAAGTTTTTCTCAGACACAACAAACAACACATTCTCATTCTTTAGAGTGAATCACAACAAGGAACGGCAGCTGCATGGACCACAAGTTAATAATGCGTTCGTGTGCTAGTCGGAAGTAGGAAACTACGAAATGTCCAACTTGCTAACTAACTGGTTGAACACGGCACATGTATAACTACAACCTGTTAGCAAGTCGGAAATGTACGAGTTTCCTAGTTGCGACTAGTTGCGGCATTAGATTATGGGAGTGCTGAAGAGTTTGTGAACAGTTATGAAAACAACAAGCTTATATTGGGTGGCAGGTAGCCTAGTGGTTAAAGCGTTGGATCGAATCCCCGAGCTGACAAGGTAAAAATCTGTTGTTCTGCCCCTGAACAAGGCAGTTAACCCACTGTTTCCCGGTATTCATTGTAAATAAGAATTTGTTCTTAACTGACTTGCCTAGTTAAAAAGGTTAAATTAAAAATATTTATCCACAACCTGTCTCAACAAAACAATAGAACAATAGATAACCATGGAGGAAAATGCATTTCAATTGTTGACTTTAAGGTGAATCACCTACGGTTTACAGTCTAATTAATTGATGAGACTTTTGACAGTATGTAGTCCCTGGAAGTCTCTGCATTTTGGAGAAAAAACAATTCTACATCACACACGTCTATGCTGATTCTATCTCCTGGCATAGAAAACACTAGAGCCATCGTTCTTATACTATTAAAAGAAGTGTTACCTTCAAAATCATCAAACGAAGTAAAACTCCCATGTGAGGTGAACTTGATTCATTGAAATTGAATAGGGGGATGTGGAATTGGCAGTAACACCGATACTCAGATGTGATAAGATTAAGTTTAAACTGTAGCTCTAATTCATAGAAAATGGCAGAGTCTCCTGGCATATGCAGCACAGTGAGAGTAAGAAATGCTTAGATGTTCAATAATTCTGTAATCAGAGAAAAGCACATCCATGCGAACCTTACTGTTTGAGGGGTTTATGACAATAAACCCAGCTATCATATTACAACATGTGCTATCACTATCACGACTGGGGTTGCAAATTCATAAATTCTGAACCAAACAATTGCCCTAACTTAAATTCCAGAAAGTGCTATGAGAGATTTAATGGACTTGAAAATGTCTGCAGTGAGGGAAAAAATTAAACAGTCCACTCCTTATCACCACTCCGCAGATGCCCCACTAAAGCACATGAGAGGGAAGGTTTTCGCTGTGCAGCTTCGCTAACACCTAAGGTCAGACAGAGCGGTTGGCCGCTGATGGCTGCCATTGCCCTCTGTGCCAGACTGACAAAGCCCTGCCTGGTGGCTATATCCTTCCTGTCATGTTTTGTCAGAATATCTGTTTTCCAAAGCTTCAAACTGGGTTTTTATGAAAGGCAGCTCAGAAGTATCCATTTAGAGCTTTCAGAAGTAACACACAATGCCCTGTAGCCTTTCAAATCAAGACCATTCTCTTTTCTGTTCTTCTCAAGCTGCTGGTGGCTGGACAATATTCTCCAACCATAGCATGAAGACATTCAAAGCTTTGAACAAAGAAATAATATCTTGTTACTAAATAGATATTATTTGCATTGTGCTCTGTGCAGCATGCCTGCTGTAGAGTTATTACTAGAGATGGGGGAAAACATTTATTCAGTTTAATATCAGGATATTATTTTTTACAATATATTGTATCGTATCAGTTTGAATATATCGCAATATTAGTTTTGCACTAGTTGGCTGTACCTGCACCAAAACTCCAGTATTTTTCCTTCATAGCTGTAGTGGTTATTTCTATATTATCACACAAGTCAGAGTTATACTTAAACTAAATCTTTATTCACTTATTAATAAGGAGAGCAGGTCACACACACAAGTGAATGACGTGAGTGCCCTGCAATAACGATGGCTGGTCGACAAACCACCCTCTGACACAAAGAATACCAAAAGCTTTTATATGGCAAAGATACACCCCCTTAGTCTACATGACAAACAACAGATGTGTGGAATGAGTCCCAAGGTGAGACTTGATATATGAGAAAGGGATATCCCCCAGGCAGATAGCATTTGCTATGAAGACTGTACAGAGTTTGTCCCCTAAGACAAGGCTCTGATCTTGTCCCTGGTACTTCGCAGTACAGAAACACCAACTCATTCTATGGCATAAATCAATTGTCAGCTCCAGATACCCCTATCTCAAAAGCTCCTCTCAGTTCACACAGATACAACAGAGTTCTAAGAACCCTATTATATTGCATAAAACAACGTAGCTTGTTCTCCATCTCATTTTTAAATAGGGAGCTAATTTGTTTTTAGCATTTTTATTTCCATTGCTCACTCTTGTCCCTCTGCAGCAGATGTATCAGAAAAATAGTTATTTTATTACAGAGCAGTACTGTACTATCCTTTCTACAATGGGGAATTGTCATCAGAGTTGATATAAACATGTAACAAGCGAATACAATACACTGTTGTGGAACTAACTTTAGAATGTAATACCTGCATCAGGTTTGTTGTTAACATTCCTCTAACCTTCTCCACGCTGTGCTATTTGTCTTCACATAGATATTTATCTGAATAATTGCGGTTTAGGGAATTTATTAAATAACTGATATAGAGCGGGAGTAGCTAATGAGGCTGCACCTGAACCTGTGACCTGAGGTCTGAGGGGTCATGTCATGAGTGTGAGAAGTACTAGCTGATGCACATCATACACTTCAGGCTATCCTCTTTGATGAATGCACCACTACCATTTCAAGGAGCCTTGTGGGTCCAACAAAATCAGAATGCAGCGAGCCAACACTACCGCTGTTGGAATGCTCAACCTGAGTTCATGAGAGTTCTGTACAAAATTCAGTGGAGGGGGTCTGATGCGAATGCAAACAACATTTTAAGTATATTTTGGGAGAATGTGTAATGACTTCCGTCCTTCCAGTATCACCACCTTAAAACATATTGGATCTATTTTAACACTTTGCATTTGCATTCTAAAGGCAGCAGTGAATATTTGATGGCTTGCACTTGTGCAGTGAGGAGGCGGAGCAGAGAGGCAGAGGAGAGAGGCTGGCAGAGCAGTGCAGAGCACTCCTGGCATAAACTCATTTTATGACCAAAGATTCTGGCTCCACTTCAGCCTCTGACTGGCGTGGGCTACTTCTCTATACAAGCTGATGGCCTTGATTCTAAATCAATAGAAAGAATAGCAGCTCTTTGAGATACAAACATTCACAGATGAGGTTTTGAAAACAAAAACAACGCCTGCAGAAGATGAAGGTTTCATGAGGAAGTGGAATATAGAAACCACACATGCTACAGATATCAGTAATGAGGTTTACAGATCAATGTCTCTCAAATGTGCAAACGCCTCATGTTAATTGAGCACACATCTGTGATGCCTGTGTGTCAGAGGCAGTTGTGGGAACAAGTAATACATCACTCAGACTATTTCAGGAGTAGAGATGCCATGATTCAGAACACCACTCATATCTCTGGGCATTCCTTCAGGTATGGCCTGCAGTGACATAGTGACAGCTCTTGAGAGGTGGACAGGACTTAACCAGTGTTGACAAGTTGAAGAGACCTTTTTAACATTTAAAACAGAAAATATTTGAAACTTCTGAATATTGTGTATGATAAATACCCCCACATTGTTTCTGCTGATGCACCTGCTGCAGTCAATGTGGAAGATGTCCCCTGTGACACTGATGCAATTCAGGTGCAAGCTCTGAGCTTCAAAGGGCCTGATAACTTCACCTAGCATCACGTCCTACAGTAACACAAAGTCGTCTCTGTAGTGGTTCCCTGTGGAAGCAGATGCATAAAGGGCTCTCCTCCTCCAGCCCTGTGGTCTGTGCTCTTCAACATGAGGCATCTGACACCAACACCCCAAGTCTAATAGTTTACTGAAACAGCAGAGGACAGGCTGCTATCTGTCCTCGGATCTGACGTATGCTAATGCAAATGTCACACGGGGCTTTCAAGTTCAACTGGAGAGAAGAGGAAGAGTGAGTTGAACTTGGAGGGTAAATATATGATCATTATCTTAAAATTAGAATTTAAGGCTACTGTCTTTCATGCTAATGTCACAACTTAAAGTGAAAATAATTAGGGTTTCTCTCTGACGTAAGGTGAATGAAGTTATCAAAAGAGGATGGGATAATGAGAGTGGTTGATATTCTTTGAAGCAATTTTCTCTCGATTCAAAGGTTACAAGACGCGCCTACATGGTAATGCCAGAGGCGAAACACACCGACACAGGTTGCAAAGTTAACACAGTGGGAAGGTTTACACATCATTGAGTCTTCTGAGCAGAGCAGATTAGGGGCTTGCCTTGAAGCATACCTGAACCGTTCCTGGGAAACTGCTTAAAAAACACTTTAAAACACAACTATTAAACCCAATCCAACGTTTTGTTTCAAGACACTCTTGAGTGAGCTACACTTAATTTGAGTGTCTTGATAGGCCACTGTCTGCTTCTACAGGTCTGTCCTTCCATACGAGATTAGTCAGTCGATGAGACAGAGATGACTAAACCTCTGCCCTCTGCCCACTGGCAGGAATGGAGAGGTTTGATAGTGCAGGCATGGATGATTTCCCCCTCATAATAACATCTGTTCAAAGTTAATCTTTTGAGTCGTCTGTGGTTTACAACAAAAAAAAACAACAGCGGGTGCACTCAATGGGATTCAACTGAACCGTGCACGCTCCTCTGGCTTCAAAGCAAATCATCACTTCTCGTCTTTGTACCTGCATGCTTTTACCACTAACAGCATTTCAAAGAACATCATTGCTTGCAAATGTTTTTGGCTTCAGCCAAAACTCCTGACGCAATGAGGCCAGAATGACTCTTTGTCTTCGCCTGCAACTGTCTCTTCTGGCCTTGAAACAGACAGAAGGGTGCGGTCTTACATTCCCTTTCAGTATATGACAAATTCACATCTAGACTGCAATCATACATTACTAGTTTTACTACAACATGTCTATATGTCCACATCAATACAACTACAGTAGTATGGCTTATGATGGACATCGCTAATGCCCAGTGACAGTTGAACATGCTTGGGATTAGGGCTGTTTCATTGACCGTATTACCACCAAATTCCACAAGACCATTTAGTCACAGTAACTTGGCTTCTCCAAGCTCTGATGGTCATTAGTAGCCTACCAAACTTGCTAACTGCCTGGTAATCAGCACTCTACTGTCCCTCTAATCACTCTGACATCAATGCAAATGTTTTCGAAAAATCAAATCAAACACTTCATGAGAGCATATAAGCTCTTGTTGCGCAACATTTCTATAGGCTATGCAATTGCGTGAGAAAACAGTTTTGATGGCCTCTTTTAAAAAGAGGAGGATCCCATCAGCTTTCTATAGGCTAAGTCTACTATATTTATTTATCCTAATATTAAAGCAGATTGCTTTGCTTAACAACAGGAGCATAGCCTTCCTGGCTGGCATGAAAATGAACCATGGGAAAAGTGTCCTCCATTCACGACTTAAGTGCATGTTTCGACACAGCAGCATGATATTGGTCTATTCTAAATCAAAACCAATTTCACATATCTATTATTGAGAATATGAAAAGACAACATTAAGTTAAGAATCATCTGATGGGTGACAATACTTGTGAATGATGTATTATCACTTGTGAATGATGCCCAGTGTGTGTAGTAAGGCAAGAAACAGTGCATGCCTTTTTTTTGCTACTTTAAAAAAAAAAAATCACAGTCGCACACCTCATGTAGCTTAGTCCATAGGCCTATATGTTTGATACTTTTTGAATCACAATTAAAGTGAGGAGTATGTGTCTGCAATGAAGTCCTTTTGTGGGGAAAAACTCATTCTGATTGGCTGGGCCTGGCTCCCCAGTGGGTGGGCCCATCTGCCAAGGGTGCATCCCTGCCCAGTCATGTGAAATCCATAGATTAGGGCCTTGTGAATTTATATCAATTGACTGATTTCCTTATTTAAACTGTAACTCAGTAAAGTCTTTGAAATTGTTGCATGCATTTGCAGTCACTTTTGAGAACAGTGTTTTCCTGCTAATTGATTGCATTTTGTAACATTCGCGCTTATAGCTTACTGCCGTGTACGCATTGCTGCATTTATGATTTGAAGAAATAGCCTAATTGTTTGTCAACATTTTAAGTCAAATGTTGTAATCTGTTGCATCAGCCTCATTACTTTTAAACATTTTTAGGTCAACTTTTGTACTATTGGGGATAGTAGATTGACATAGGCTAGTGCTTTAGCTGTTCGGTAAGCCTAGTTCTTCTAACATCTTCAATATGCTCCTCGGAACTCGATAAGAGGGATGCGCGCAGTTGTGTCTCCGATGTGTCGGTCTTCACTTGTAGCCTACTTCTTAGCTGAGATGCCTGTGAGAAGGACCTGTTAATGTGACGGGCATTGGCTAAGAATTGAGATATCTGAGAGAGCCACATGAATGAGAGGCGGCTGTGGAAAGCCAGGAGAAGGGAATTATAATTGTTATATTCAGCCCAAGGGCACAATGTCCACCGCAAAAGGCATGGATTTTTTCAGTGGGCATTATGGCCACACAAGGGGGATGCTGCTGGGAAATTCATGGTCTGTTGAGAATATTATCAAGTGCTTGTCAAATTGAGAATGAGTGATTGATGAAGTTTGTGCAGCCTGCACAAGAAAACAAATCAGAGCTCATGCTTTTCATGAGAATTTTTTCCAATCATCATTAGAGTTGCATCGTGCAGCTTCAGAATGTATTAAAATCTAAACATATAGCCCAAAGTTTATATCACAACTAAAGTTGCATAAATAACTCGATATTAAGCATTAAGCATAGCACAACACAGAATTGCGTGCACTTCATTGGAAATCGTTTGGAGAAAATATATTTTCAATTTTATTCAGCTATGTTCAATTGTATTCTTCATACTATAAAATAATAAAAAATTGTGTGGATTCTAAGCAACTCTTGTTGCTAAATGAACTAGTGTAGCCCACAGCCATATGGCATAACCAGATCAGGGCCTAACATAAGGACAACTGCTATTCTGTTCTTCTGAAATAGACTACATTTTCTTCATATCATGTTTTTTTATACCTGTCTAAAATAAATCATGGATTTATTGTGAAGGTCTAGGCTATATTACATGGATTTATTAACCTTTTTTAAATGTAGATGTTCCAAAGGTTGCATCAGTGGCTTGTAGGCTATGTGTGGAAGCCAGGAGATGCTAAACGTGTTTATGTTAATTAACAGTCAATTGCCGTGAGACCGGCAGTTATTTGCTTGACAATCACCGTCTGACAAAATTTCATGACCCCCACAGCCCTACTGTACTTGCAATATGTTCAATATAATGATGAATGAATGAATATAAAGATAGCCTACACAGGAAGGCACATTACTATAACTGGTAGTATTAATGTGCACTATAAGAAAACACGACAGCATGAATGGGGCATGTCTTTAATGCGCACAGCGCAGATTGTGATTATATGGATTGGTGATAACTATTATGAATAACCGGACATGTTGCAGCCCAGTGGACAAAAGTGGCCAGATGCTAATTGCTGTAGTGATT
Source organism: Oncorhynchus kisutch (assembly GCF_002021735.2). Classification (NCBI taxonomy): domain Eukaryota; kingdom Metazoa; phylum Chordata; class Actinopteri; order Salmoniformes; family Salmonidae; genus Oncorhynchus; species Oncorhynchus kisutch. The sequence goes on along the minus strand of NC_034181.2, from coordinate 64,949,818 downwards.
TTAATGAACATCTGAAAATAAACCTGTGTGGTGTGTGTGTTGCCTTCAGGTGGTTTGTGAGGAATACTGAAAAACAATTAGATAACAGGAGAATTCAGCGGCACGAAGTAATTAAGTTCCAGGGTAAAAATTATCAAATGAGACATGGTGATAATTGAGGCTGATTTTCAACATCCTGTGGGTATGAGATGCCTTAGTAGCACTCTCTCCCAATACATCAGCACAAATGCCAGTCTGCAATGGAGCACTAATTTCTGTCAGGATCAGGGAATGTTCAACTCTGGCTGATTGGGCCTATATTCGTAGCTCCTCACAGGTTCTTCATTCCCTCTAATTAACTAGCAATTAGGTCCCATTGCCGCTAATTAGAATCCCCTGCTCAAGATATGGGAGAAAAAAAGTGTCTCCTCTGTAATTAGCTGCTTCATTCACTCAATAGTTAGTATAAGTTAGAAAGCCTCTCCACTCAGTACACTCCGTAATAAGAACACTGACACAGGAGGGAGTTGTTTCACTCACTCACGGTTCAACAACAATGACATAGCAGCAACCTCAATAGTCTCACAGCTACGCATGTGGCAATGAATAACTCATAGAATAACACACAATGACCCACAGTATAACAGTTAGTTAGGTCCATTCGGTTCACTTCTGGATCAGTGATGGATTATTAATGTTTTAAAAGCCCTGGGAGCCAGTGAGTAGGGGACATGATGAGACATATGCATTTTGATTAACATCCCAATTAGGGTTAACAGTGATGAATCCTCGGGCAGGCCACTGGTGATGCAGTCTCCTGCTGAGTCTCTTCCTTCCTTCCCGTCATCATCTCTCTCTGTCTCACTTCCTTCAGTCTCTGGGTTATCAATCCATGGTTTACACCAACCTTCAGCAGGATACATATGTAGGATATTCATTTGAGCCAGTTTGCTACAGTGGTTAAAATATCCTGCAGCAACAGGAAATGTGAATTATTATGTAGATTATAATTAATATACATTTTTGTAGAGGTTGATACATTTTTCATAAGGGTAAATTCAGTCTGAAATGTCTGTGAAAATGTCAAACTTCAGAAGCCTTTTTAAACCTCAGATACACTACGTTTGAAAGTTCTCCTGCAACAGGGTGATCAAATTAAGATCCTACAACTGTAGTCTGCTGATTCATCAGGGAGCGGTGCAGAGGCATAGAGAAATAAGGCATGCAATAAGAACAACTCTTCTTTTCCTCTTTGCCAATAGACTCCAGCGATACCCTACCTTAAATGTCTTAACCTGCACACACTACCTACGGAATAAGACATCTTCATTACAGATATAGGATCTTAATTTGATCACTGTGTTGCAGTTGGTCCTCCCTGAAATGCAGGACATGTAGTGTATTTAAGGTTTAAAAAGGCTTCTGAAGTTTGTAATTGAACATTTCAGACTTGATTTTCCCTTTGTAAAATGCATCAACCCCTACAAAAATGTACATGAATTATAATCCACATAATAATTCACATTTCCTGTTGCTGCAGGATTATTTTCCTGCTGTAGCGAAATAGCTCAAATCTGTAAATTTCTCCAGACCTGTTTTCGAATGCAGTCATCGACTGTGCTGTGCTCTGCACGACCTCGATTTGCACCACCGAGTTTCTGTATGAATTCCTAAATAAGAAAATGAGTTTGTGCATTTCCCCTGTGTAGTACATCCTGGTATGTTTCCTGCTCTATGAGAAAACAGTCCTACTCATAAATCAATACATCAAAGAATAATACAGTATTAGAAAACTAGAAAGACTGTAGAACTCCAGAAATAAAGGGCTTTTTCTGCTCAAACCAAAATGTTACTTTCTTACTCAGAGGCATGAATTATGAAGTATATAGGATGGCAGATGAATATGGGTAGACAATCTAGCATGTAAAAACAAAGCACTCCAATTTGTCTAAGTTACTGTCACCTTCACTCAGCTTCCTCGTTTCGCCACATGGAGATGAGCCTTCCCTAAAAAGCCTGTCTGCTGGAACACAAGCTGTCTTTGTGCCCATGTGTGCACTTAGCAAATAGACCGGGCAGATATGAGGGACTGAGACAAATTGCTTGGGATGATGGTTGGGTTTAGAGGAGAGGCAGAGTCTGCATGGGACCATCTTAATCATGGTATAGCCAGAGAGGGCTGTCAAATGCTTTTGTTTCAGTGGGACACTTCTAAACGCTGTTCTGAATTATCTGTACGTTGCTTTCTAGATATTATAGCAGATACGGAGTAAACCGTAAAAATAACCTCCTCCTTACACTTCTCCAGAAATGAGACATAAATCTACCTCAGAATCACAGTAGTGACTAACAACAATTACATGAAGACACTATTTTATTAGTTAATTCAAATAAACATGGAACGGCAGCCTTGAAGAAGTGCCATAAATAGTTTCCTGTTTAGAGTAAATTGTCAGGGGACACTCTTGGAACTGAAATACTTGCAAGGGAGGTTACAATTTCTAATTTATTTTGATTTTCTTCATGATGCTTTTGCCCTCTGGATTCAAGGTAATTAATTGTTTTCATTAGCAATCATCCTCCAGTGCATTTGTTTCTCTGTAACTCAATAATCGTTCCATTACTGGTAAAGCAAATCAACATTCTGGAGACTCCCTTTCCACACTCTCACACTCCACCCCTGCTTCAGCACACTTTCACTGACACCACATTCCCTAAGGATTGGTAGATCTTAATTGTTATTCCAGTAAATTGTCAATCCCAAAACCACTACATACATTGAGGCTGTACTCTGTAAAGAACAGACACCCTGTAGAGAAAGGACAACATTTCTACTCTGTTACCGTGGCACCAATGCTACCCTGACACCCAGATTCTACCAACCCATAACCTGCAAAGGTAATTAACTGTGGGAGTTGCTAAGAGGCAACTACTGAGTGTTAAAAGGCAGCATGGGAGAATGAGATACTGTATCTCCACTTCCCTTTGAGGGAAAAGGGTTACAGCATTTCTGCATTCTGCTCTGAAATTAGGATATTCATTGGTCCCTTAATAGTACATAAAGATTGTCAGTACAAAGCCGGGTACTTCCAGTTGAAGTCGGAAGTTTACATACACCTTAGCCAAATTTATTTAAACTCAGTTTTTCACAATATCTGACATTTAATCCTATTAAAAATTCCCTGTCTTAGGTCAGTTAGGATCACCACTTTATTTTAAGAATGTGAAATGTCAGAATAATAGTAGAGAGAATGATTTCAGCTTTTCTTTCTTTCATCACATTCCCAGTGGGTCAGAAGTTTACATACACTCAATTAGTATTTGGTAGCATTGCCTTTAAATTGTTTAACTTGGGTCAAATGTATTGGATACCCTTCCACAAGCTTCCCACAATAAGTTGGGTGAATTTTAGCCCATTCCTCCTGACAGAGCTGGTGTAACTGAGTCAGGTTTGTAGGCCTCCTTGCTCAGACACGCTTTATCAGTCCTGTCCACAAATGTTCTATAGGATTGAGGTCAGGGCTTTGTGATGGTCACTCCAATACCTTGACTTTGTTGTCCTTAAGCCATCTTGCCACAACTTTGGAAGTATGCTTGGGGTCATTGTCCATTTGGATGACCCATTTGCGACCAAGCTTTAACTTCCTGATTGATGTCTTGAGATGTTGCTTCAATATATCCACATACGCCCCCCCCCCCCCCATGATGCCATCTATTTTGTGAAGTGCACCAGTCCCTCCTGCAGCAAAGCACCCCCACAACATGATGCTGCCACCCCCATGCTTCACGGTTGGGATGGTGTTCTTCGGCTTGCAAGCCTCCCCCTTTTCCCTCCAAACAAAACGATGGTCATTACGGCCCAAAATATTTGATTTTTGTCTCTTCAGACCAGAGGACATTTCTCCAAAAAGTACGATCTGTGTCCCCATGTGCAGTTGCAAACCGTAGTCTGGCTTTTTTGTGGCGGTTTTGGAGCAGTGGTTTCTTCCTTGCTGAGCGGCCTTTCAGGTTATGTCAATATAGGACTCGTTTTACTGTGGATATAGATACTTTTGTACCCGTTTCCTCCAGAATCTTCACAATGTCCTTCATTGTTGTTCTGGGATTGATTTGTATTTTTCGCACCAAAGTACGTTCATCTCTAAAAGACTGAACGCGTCTCCTTCCCAAGCGGTATGACGACTGTGTGGTTCCATGTTTTTTATACTTGCGTACTATTGTTTGTACAGATGAACGTGGTATCGTCAGGCGTTTGGAAATTGCTCTGAAGGATGAATCAGATGTGTGGAGGTCTACATTTTTTTTCTGAGGTCTTGGCTGATTTCTTTTGATTTTCCCATGATGTCAAGCAAAGAGGCACTGAGTTTGAAGGTAGGTCTTGAAATACATCCACAGGTACACCTCCAATTGACTCAAATGATGTCAATTAGCCTATCAGAAGCTTCTAAAGCCATAACATCATTTTCTGGAATTTCCCAAGCTGTTTAAATCCACAGTCAACTTATTGCATGTAAACTTCTGAACCACTGGAATTGTAATACAGTGAATTATAAGTTAAATAATCTGTCTGTGAACAATTGTTGGAAAATGACTTGTGTCATGCAAAGTAGATGTCCTAACCGACTTTCCACAAATGTATTGTTAACACACTATAGTTTTGGCGTGGTTGTAAAACGAGATTTAATGACTCCAACCTAAGTGTATGTAAACTTCCGACTGTAACTAAATATCTAATGAAACTGCTCGCGCACACCAATGAGCATCTGCGTTGCCAAGGGCTAAAATAGAAGTATTTCCTATTACTGACGCAGATCACGCTGCAAGTCCTGCTTCTCCCATCTCCTCATTGGTTTATAGAAGCAGGTACCCACGTGCCATCTCCTCATTGGTTATACCCACGTGGGTGATTGAAAGACTAAATGTTGTCGGTTGTCATGGTAATACTATGAAAATGTAGATGCCAATCACCATATAAGTTGAAAGATGAAAAATCCTGGAAGGAGGAGAGATGACTAGAAAGGATTCGGTTGGCCGCTTTATGTGTGGATTAAATTGAGTTGAGCACCTTGTGCATTTCAAGTAAAATAACAACTCAATGTTTATATCCCAGGACAAATTAGCTAGCAACAGCAAGCTAGCTAAATAGGACAAATTAGCTAGCAAGTGCAAGCTAGCTAGCTAAATTGCCATACATGTGTAATGCTTTTCGACCTGTCCCCAAATTATTGTCATTGGTTCAGAGTTTGTTTTGATATTTGAACCTGCGTGTCGTGATTGCGTTTGGTGTCGGTGGACAAAATACATTTGAACACGTTGGTGCACGCGTGTAGCCGGTTTGGGTTGCGTGTTAGTCTTTGTTTTTTGTAAACGTTACTTAATGCATCAAAAGTAATCAGCATCGCCAATGATTTGATTAGTATTTTGGGTAGCTTCCCAACAGTCAGCAGATCAGCTGAACACGGCCTGTTCAGCCCTAATGTTCGATCAAGATAACCACTTTTTTCGATCCATATTCAATCTATATTCAGCAAGTTAAGCATAATGTATTATTATGACACTTGGTCAACGCCTGCTGCCTCTTGCAGCCATTATGTCATTCAATATTTAATTGAAAGGATGTGGGGGCAAACTGACTTGGCATGGCAGAATACGGGGGGTGATATTTTTGTGGAAGCAACAAGGCAGATAAGTGCTCTATAGCCAAAACCATGCAAAAAGATAAAACCATCGGCTATACATGTCTTCTTCCATTATACAACATTTATTACCTGCCCTCCAGCAAGGAGTGTATAACACACACACACACACACACCACACACACACACGTCCCCTCTCTCACTCCTCTTCTCAAGAGTAAACACTCATTGTGATTTAGAGGGCTTTTCAATTGATTTGACAGGTTGATTTGATTGAGGCCTTCCAATCAAATAGCATCATCATCTCCCTCTGAATCAGCAACATAGCATTAGTTATCCCCAGGGGTAATATACAGCCCCCTGAGGTAAAATAAACCAGAGGACCACTGCCTTCTCACAAAAACAATCACCATTAAATACACCCATACTTTGTCTTTGCTTTCCTCGTGTTCAGAGGGGAGATCTATAGTAAAGTCTGAGGCAGTTTACGGAAGAAAACTCCTTTGAGTTCTGTCATGTCTAAATTCATATTCACTTTTTTATGACTCAGGACCTCTCAAGTGAATTCGCAGTTACCTGTGTAGAGGAGCACTCTTGAACGGCTCCAAATGTGAGCCCTGGTAAGCTCATAAAAAGACAGGTAAACACATTGCAGGAGGAAAGACACTTCACACTTACAATACAAACACCATCATTCTGAGTGGTTGAATGATGCCCAGTGTTATACAGCACAAGACACAATTCTATTAGAGGTCGACCGATTATGATTTTTCAACGCCGATACCGATTATTGGAGGACCAAAAAAAAAAAACTGATGCCGATTAATCGTCCGAATATATATATATATATATATATATATTTGTAATAATGACAATTACAACAAGCTGAGTGAACAATGAACACTTGTATTTTAACTTAATATAATACATAAATAAAATCAATTTAGTCTCAAATATATAATGAAACATGTTTTTTTATTTATTTATTTTTATTTCACCTTTATTTAACCAGGTAGGCAAGTTGAGAACAAGTTCTCATTTACAATTGCGACCTGGCCAAGATAAAGCAAAGCAGTTCGACAGATACAACGACACAGAGTTACACATGGAGTAAAACAAACATACAGTCAATAATACAGTATAAACAAGTCTATATACAATGTGAGCAAATGAGGTGAGAAGGGAGGTAAAGGCAAAAAGGCCATGGTGGCAAAGTAAATACAATATAGCAAGTAAAACACTGGAATGGTAGTTTTGCAATGGAAGAATGTGCAAAATAGAAATAAAAATAATGGGGTGCAAAGGAGCAAAATAAATAAATAAATAAAATTAAATACAGTTGGGAAAGAGGTAGTTGTTTGGGCTAAATTATAGGTGGGCTATGTACAGGTGCAGTAATCTGTGAGCTGCTCTGACAGTTGGTGCTTAAAGCTAGGGAGGGAGATAAGTGTTTCCAGTTTCAGAGATTTTTGTAGTTCGTTCCAGTCATTGGCAGCAGAGAACTGGAAGGAGAGGCGGCCAAAGAAAGAATTGGTTCTGGGGGTGACTAGAGAGATATACCTGCTGGAGCGTGTGCCACAGGTGGGAGATGCTATGGTGACCAGCGAGCTGAGATAAGGGGGGACTTTGCCTAGCAGGGTCTTGTAGATGACATGGAGCCAGTGGGTTTGGCGACGAGTATGAAGCGAGGGCCAGCCAACGAGAGCGTACAGGTCGCAATGGTGGGTAGTATATGGGGCTTTGGTGACAAAACGGATTGCACTGTGATAGACTGCATCCAATTTGTTGAGTAGGGTATTGGAGGCTATTTTGTAAATGACATCACCAAAGTCGAGGATTGGTAGGATGGTCAGTTTTACAAGGGTATGTTTGGCAGCATGAGTGAAGGATGCTTTGTTGCGAAATAGGAAGCCAATTCTAGATTTAACTTTGGATTGGAGATGTTTGATATGGGTCTGGAAGGAGAGTTTACAGTCTAACCAGACACCTAAGTATTTGTAGTTGTCCACGTATTCTAAGTCAGAGCCGTCCAGAGTAGTGATGTTGGACAGGCGGGTAGGTGCAGGTAGCGATCGGTTGAAGAGCATGCATTTAGTTTTACTTGTATTTAAGAGCAATTGGAGGCCACGGAAGGAGAGTTGTATGGCATTGAAGCTTGCCTGGAGGGTTGTTAACAGTGTCCAAAGAAGGGCTGGAAGTATACAGAATGGTGTCGTCTGCGCAGAGGTGGATCAGAGACTCACCAGCAGCAAGAGCGACCTCATTGATGTATACAGAGAAGAGAGTCGGTCCAAGAATTGAACCCTGTGGCACCCCCATAGAGACTGCCAGAGGTCCGGACAGCAGACCCTCCGATTTGACACACTGAACTCTATCAGAGAAGTAGTTGGTGAACCAGGCGAGGCAATAATTTGAGAAACCAAGGCTGTCGAGTCTGCCGATGAGGATGTGGTGATTGACAGAGTCGAATGCCTTGGCCAGATCAATGAATACGGCTGCACAGTAATGTTTCTTATCGATGGCGGTTAAGATATCGTTTAGGACCTTGAGGGTGGCTGAGGTGCACCCATGACCAGCTCTGAAACCAGATTGCATAGCAGAGAAGGTATGGTGAGATTCGAAATGGTCGGTAATCTGTTTGTTGACTTGGCTTTCGAAGACCTTAGAAAGGCACGGTAGGATAGATATAGGTCTGTAGCAGTTTGGGTCAAGAGTATCCCCCCCTTTGAAGAGGGGGATGACCGCAGCTGCTTTACAATCTTTGGGAATCTCAGACGACACGAAAGAGAGGTTGAACAGGCTAGTAATAGGGGTGGCAACAATTTCTGCAGATAATTTTAGAAAGAAAGGGTCCAGATTGTCTAGCCCTGCTGATTTGTAGGGTTCCAGATTTTGCAGATCTTTCAGAACATCAGCTGAATGGATTTTGGAGAAGGAGAAATGGGGAAGGCTTGGGCGAGTTGCTGTTGGGGGTGCAGTGCAGTTGTCCGGGGTAGGACTAGCCAGGTGGAAAGCATGGCCAGCCGTAGAAAAATGCTTATTGAAATTCTCAATTATGGTGGATTTATCAGTGGTGACAGTGTTTCCTATCTTCAGTGCAGTGGGCAGCTGGGAGGAGGTGTTCTTGTTCTCCATGGACTTTACAGTGTCCCAGAACTTTTTTGAGTTAGTGTTGCAGGAAGCAAATTTCTGCTTGAAAAAGCTAGCCTTGGCTTTTCTAACTGCCTGTGTATAATGGTTTCTAGCTTCCCTGAACAGCTGCATATCACGGGGGCTGTTCGATGCTAATGCAGAACGCCATAGGATGTTTTTGTGTTGGTTAAGGGCAGTCAGGTCTGGGGAGAACCAAGGGCTATATCTGTTCCTGGTTCTAAATTTCTTGAATGGGGCATGTTTATTTAAGATGGTTAGGAAGGCATTTAAAAAAAAATATCCAGGCATCCTCTACTGACGGGATGAGATCAATATCCTTCCAGGATACCCCGGCCAGGTCGATTAGAAAGGCCTGCTCGCTGAAGTGTTTCAGGGAGCGTTTTACAGTGATGAGTGGAGGTCGTTTGACCGCTGACCCATTACGGATGCAGGCAATGAGGCAGTGATCGCTGGTTGAGATCTTGGTTGAAGACAGCAGAGGTGTATTTAGAGGGCAAGTTGGTTAGGATGATATCTATGAGGGTGCCCGTGTTTAAGGCTTTGGGGAGGTACCTGGTAGGTTCATTGATAATTTGTGTGAGATTGAGGGCATCAAGTTTAGATTTTAGGATGGCTGGGGTGTTAAGCATGTTCCAGTTTAGGTCGCCTAGCAGCACGAACTCTGAAGATAGATGGGGGGCAATCAGTTCACATATGGTGTCCAGAGCACAGCTGGGGGCAGAGGGTGGTCTATAGCAGGCGGCAACGGTGAGAGACTTGTTTTTAGAGAGGTGGATTTTTAAAAGTAGAAGTTCAAATTGTTTGGGTACAGACCTGGATAGTAGGACAGAACTCTGCAGGCTATCTTTGCAGTAGATTGCAACACCGCCCCCTTTGGCAGTTCTATCTTGTCTGAAAAAGTTGTAGTTTGGAATAAAAATTTCTGAATCTTTGGTGGTCTTCCTAAGCCAGGATTCAGACACAGCTAGAACATCCGGGTTGGCAGAGTGTGCTAAAGCAGTGAATAGAACAAACTTAGGGAGGAGGCTTCTAATGTTAACATGCATGAAACCAAGGCTATTACGGTTACAGAAGTCGTCAAAAGAGAGCGCCTGGGGAATAGGAGTGGAGCTAGGCACTGCAGGGCCTGGATTCACCTCTACATCGCCAGAGGAACATAGGAGGAGTAGAATAAGGGTACGGCTAAAAGCTATGAGAATTGGTCGTCTAGAACGTCTGGAACATAGAGTAAAAGGAGGTTTCTGGGGGCGATAAAATAGCATCAAGTTATAATGTACAGACAAAGGTATGGTAGGATGTGAATACAGTGGAGGTAAACCTAGGTATTGAGTGATGGAGAGAGATATTGTCTCTAGAAACATCATTGAAACCAGGAGATGTCATTGCATGTGTGGGTGGTGGAACTAATAGGTTGGATAAGGTAGAGGCTCTACAGTGAAATAAGCCAATAAACACTAACCAGAACAGCAATGGACAAGACATATTGACATTAAGGAGAGGCATGCTTAGTCAAGTGATCAAAAGGGTCCAGTGAGTGGAGAGGTTGGTTGGGGATCACGTGATTTAGACAGCTAGCCAGGCCATCGGTAGCAAGCTAGCATAGGATGGAGGTCTGTTGTTAGCCACCTCTTGCGTTCCGTCAGTAGATTAGTGTGGTTCCGTGTGGTAGAGGGGATTAATCCAAATCACACAACAACAACAAAAATAAAAACAATAGATATAGTTATAGAGGCCCAAGAAGAAAACATAATAAAAATAAATAAATTGTCCGATTGTCTATTCAGATAGCAGCCGGTAAGACAGCTAACGGTTAGCAGGCCGCAGATGGGCGTTCAGGTAACGTCGCGACGGAGGAGCCAGACGGATAACTCCTTCGGGTAGATAACGTTTAAATAATGCGAAAACACAGTGTTGGAGAAGAAAGTAAAAGTGCAATATGTGCCATCTAAAAAAGCTAACGTTTAAGTTCCTTGCTCAGAACATATGAAAGCTGGTGTTTCAATATTCCCAGTTCTTCAATATTCCCAGTTAAGAAGTTTTAAGTTGTAGTTATTATAGGAATTATGACACGTAGACTATTTCTCTCTATACCATTTGTATTTCATATTCCTTTGACTATTGGATGTCCTAATAGGCACTTTAGAATGCCGTAGAGTGCAGTAACAGCACTTATGGTGGGCGTGTGTGGACTTTTCAGCACCCAGCCAAGCCTCATTCAGTGACTGTGCTTAATACAAATCAAGGGTTGTGTGCAGTGCCTTATGCGCTCTTTAGACAAATGCAGACCACTGCCCTTAATCATATTGATATGAGGAGTTTTCAAGCCGTATTAATATTGAGTATGGAGGTGACATCAGTCAGACACATTTTAACGGACTGTCGGCGTACTTCCGGCGCCGACAGAGATGGCTGCCTCGCTCCACGTTTCTAGGAAACTATGCAATGTTTTTGTTTTTTTACGTGTTATTTCTTACATTAGTACCCCAGGTCATCTTAGGTTTCATTACATACAGTCGAGAAGAACTACTGAATATAAGAGCAGCGTCAACTCACCATCAGTACGACCAAGAATATGACTTTCGCGAAGTGGATCCTGTGTTCTGCCTTTCACCCAGGACAACGGAATGGATCCCAGCCGGCGACCCAAAAAAACAACTTCGTAAAAGAGGGAAACGTAGTGGTCTTCTGGTCAGACTCCGGAGACGGGCTCATCGTGCACCACTCCCCAGTATACTTCTCGCCAATGTCCAGTCTCTTGACAACAAGGTTGATGAAATCCGAGCAAGGGTAGCATTCCAGAGGGACATCAGAGACTGTAACGTTCTTTGCTTCACGGAAACATGGCTCACTGGAGAGACGCTATCGGAGTCGGTGCAGCCAGCTGGTTTCTCCACGCATCGCGCCGACAGAAACAAACATCTTTCTGGTAAGAAGAGGGGCGGGGGCGTATGCCTTATGGCTAACGAGACGTGGTGTGGTCACAAAAGCATACAGGAACTCAAGTCCTTCTGTTCACCTGATTTAGAATTCCTCACAATCAAATGTCGACCGCATTATCTACCAAGGGAATTCTCTTCGATTATAATCACAGCCGTATATATTCCCCCCCAAGCAGACACATCGATGGCTCTGAACGAACTTTATTTGACTCTTTGCAAACTGGAATCCATACATCTGGAGGCTGCATTCATTGTAGCTGGGGATTTTAACAAGGCTAATCTGAAAACAAGACTCCCTAAATTGTATCAGTATATCGATTGCGCAACCAGGGCTGGCAAAACCTTGGATCACTGCTATTCTAACTTCCGCGACGCATATAAGGCCCTGCCCCGCCCTCCTTTCGGAAAAGCTGACCACGACTCCATTTTGTTGATCCCTGCCTACAGACAGAAACTAAAACAAGAAGCTCCCACGCTGAGGTCTGTTCAACGCTGGTCCGACCAATCTGATTCCACACTCCAAGACTGCTTCCATCACGTGGACTGGGATATGTTTCGTATTGTGTCAGACAACAACATTGACGAATACGCTGATTCGGTGTGCGAGTTCATTAGAACGTGTGTTGAAGATGTCGTTCCCATAGCAACGATGAAAACATTCCCAAACCAGAAACCGTGGATTTATGGCAGCATTCGCGTGAAACTGAAAGCACGAACCACTGCTTTTAATCAGGGCAAGGTGACCGGAAATATGACCGAATACAAACAATATAGCTATTCCGTCTGCAAGGCAATCAAACAAGCGAAGCGTCAGTATAGAGACAAAGTAGAATCTCAATTCAACGGCTCAGACACAAGAGGTATGTGGCAGGGTCTACAGTCAATCACGGATTACAAAATGAAAACCAGCCCCGTCACAGACCAGGATGTCTTGCTCCCAGGCAGACTAAATAACTTTTTTGCCCGCTTTGAGGACAATACAGTGCCACTGACACGGCCTGCAACCAAAACATGCGGCCTCTCCTTCACTGCAGCCGAGGTGAGTAAAACATTTAAACGTGTTAACCCTCGCAAGGCTGCAGGCCCAGACGGCAGGCCCAGACGGCATCCCCAGCCGCGCCCTCAGAGCATGCGCAGACCAGCTGGCTGGTGTGTTTACGGACATATTCAATCAATCCCTATCTCAGTCTGCTGTTCCCACATGCTTCAAGAGGGCCACCATTGTTCCTGTTCCCAAGAAAGCTAAGGTAACTGAGCTAAACGACTACTGCCCGTAGCGCTCACTTCCGTCATCATGAAGTGCTTTGAGAGACTAGTCAAGGACCATATCACCTCCACCCTACCTGACACCCTAGACCCACTCCAATTTGCTTACCGCCCAAATAGGTCCACAGACGATGCAATCTCAACCACACTGCACACTGCCCTAACCCATCTGGACAAGAGGAATACCTATGTGAGAATGCTGTTCATCGACTACAGCTCGGCATTTAACACCATAGTAATCAAATCAAATGTATTCATATAGCCCTTCGTACATCAGCTGATATCTCAAAGTGCTGTACAGAAACCCAGCCTAAAACCCCAAACAGCAAGCAATGCAGGTGTAGAAGCACGGTACCCTCCAAGCTCGTCATCAAGCTCGAGACCCTGGGTCTCGACCCCGCCCTGTGCAACTGGGTACTGGACTTCCTGATGGGCCGCCCCCAGGTGGTGAGGGTAGGCAACAACATCTCCACCCCACTGATCCTCAACACTGGGGCCCCACAAGGGTGCGTTCTGAGCCCTCTCCTGTACTCCCTGTTCACCCACGACTGCGTGGCCACGCACGCCTCCAACTCAATCATCAAGTTTGCGGACGACACAACAGTGGTAGGCTTGATTACCAACAATGACGAGACGGCCTACAGGGAGGAGGTGAGGGCCCTCGGAGTGTGGTGTCAGGAAAATAACCTCACACTCAACGTCAACAAAACTAAGGAGATGATTGTGGACTTCAGGAAACAGCAGAGGGAACACCCCCCTATCCACATCGATGGAACAGTAGTGGAGAGGGTAGCAAGTTTTAAGTTCCTCTGCATACACATCACAGACAAACTGAATTGGTCCACCCACACAGACAGCATTGTGAAGAAGGCGCAGCAGCGCCTCTTCAACCTCAGGAGGCTGAAGAAATTTGGCTTGTCACCAAAAGCACTCACAAACTTCTACAGATGCACAATCGAGAGCATCCTGGCGGGCTGTATCACCGCCTGGTACGGCAACTGCTCCGCCCACAACCGTAAGGCTCTCCAGAGGGTAGTGAGGTCTGCACAACGCATCACCGGGGGAAAACTACCTGCCCTCCAGGACACCTACACCACCCGATGTTACAGGAAGGCCATAAAGATCATTAAGGACAACAACCACCCGAGCCACTGCCTGTTCACCCCACTATCATCCAAAAGGCGAGGTGCATCAAAGCTGGGACCGAGAGACTGAAAAACAGCTTCTATCTCACGGCCATCGGACTGTTAAACAGCCACCACTAACATTGAGTGGCTGCTGCCAACACACGGACTCAACTCCAGCCACTTTAATAATGGGAATTGATGGGAAATGATGTAAAATATATCACTAGCCACTTTAAACAATGCTACCTAATATAATGTTTACATACCCTACATTATTCATCTCATATGTATACGTATATACTGTACTCTATATCATCTACTGCATCTTTATGTAATGCATGTATCACTAGCCACTTTAACTATGCCACTTTGTTTACATACTCATCTCATATGTATATACTGTACTCGATACCATCTACTGCATCTTGCCTATGCCGCTCTGTACCATCACTCATTCATATATCCTTATGTACATATTCTTTATCCCCTTACACTTGTGTGGATAAGACAGTAGTTTTGGAATTGTTAGTTAGATTACTTGTTGGTTATTACTGCATTGTCGGAACTAGAAGCACAAGCATTTTGCTACACTCGCATTAACATCTGCTAACCATGTGTATGTGACAAATAAAATTTGATTTGATTTGTCCAACATGGTGAAAATGTCCCGGTGAAAATGTTCCCTTCCCACATGCAGTGACACACTGTCGGACATGGGGCATTATCTTTACATCTCAAGCAGTGCTTGAGGTGTGTGTGGTTTTGTTTTACTATTCTTGTGGGGACCAGAAGTCCTCACAAGGATAGTCAAACAAGAACATTTGGATAAGTGGGGACATTTCGCCAGTCCCCACGAGGAAAAGGGCTATTTTAGGCTTAGCAGCTAGGTTTAGGGTTACAATAAGGATTATGGGTAGAATTAAGGTCAGGGTTAGAGGTTTAGGAGTTAGGGTTAGATTTAGGGTTAGGGAAAATAGGATTTTGAATGGGAATATATTTGTTGGTCCCCACAAGGATAGTAAAACAAAAGGATGTGCGTGTGCATGTGTGTGTGTGTCTGTGACAGTTACAGGGACAGCAAACTAGAAATATTTTCATTCTTGGCAGTTACATTGGCAAGATAAACAGAACTCTAGATGTGTTCTGAGTAGTAGTCTTCCTAGTTTACTATTCTAAAAAACTAATCCACATTTTTTTTTTATGCCTGCCCAAGCCGTGTCTTCAAACCCATCTCAAATCTGAGGTCCTCTAATAGGCTGAGTGATGATACATTCCAAATCAACATGCATGCACAGCTGAGTTACAGTGCATGTTTTATCAGTCCACCCGTCATCCATACAGTATAGTGCTATAGACAGAGGGCATTCTGTCCTACCAGTGTTTCCGTGTTCTGTGCCACAATGAATTGATCTTTACAATCTGACCTAATGCGACATTTCCCCTTTTGAGTAACACAAATAGTCCAAACATTTCCTGAGGAGATGAGACAGTTAGGCAGACACTCTTACATAGAAAACGTACAGAGCGCTGTTCAACAGGCTGCTCTCTGTCAGTGCCAAATAGTGAAATGTAGTCTTGGCACCACAACTGGCCAGCCAGGCTTGACTATGTATGATGCCTCACAGCTCAGTGAAGTCCACCTCTGCCCGTGACCTAGGGATGGGTGTCTCCCTGTAACTCATACTCTACCTGTCAAATCAGAGCACAATTATTCTCTTGTGTTGACAAGAGTGAAGCTCAAATCATGACACAAAAAGGGAGGGAGAGAATTACAGTATGAGTATGGAGTAACTGTATTCTGTATGCTAGGGGCAAAGCCTGAAGGAATTTGAGAAGGGAAATCCAGACATTCCCAAGAACACAAGAGGAATCCAAAGTCAAAAGGATATTCAATGTTTTTTTTATATCAGATTACCATTAGATTAATTGAATTAATGGCCCCATTCTGTAGCAATTGAGCTTGTAAGATAATACTATAAAGAACAGTATAACAAAAATTATGTCTGTGGAAATTCACTCGCTGCAAGTTCAACAGTATCTCCAACGCTATGTCTGGGGAAAACAGACCAACCTCTGTTTGGGTACAGTATATACTGTGTGTGACATATTACATTGATATAAAATCCTTCAAAATGTAGTCCCAGTACATTTGACATTGAGTTTTAAAGCTCAAAATAGATGACATTGTAGCAGATACGTACAGTACGCTGGGCTAGTTTTCACATTCACAGTATACGCTACAGTCTTCATGAGACTATTGGCCTAACAGAAAAACAAACTTCAATAGTTTCACAATAGGCAGTCATAATACACCTGATGAGCAGATGCAAAAAAAACAAAAAAAAACAATTATGCCAAAATGTATATGTATGAAAAATAAGGTTTTAAGCTTCAGCATGTGAGAGACAGCAAACAATGAGGTTGAGTATAACTGCAGCTACACATTGACTATATGTATATTTCATGCTGTGGGAGAAGCCATTAAGTTCACCAACACTGCTCCAGTTATAATACATAGACTACTAGGAATTTTGCCTCCAGAGAGAATAAATGGCTTTTGCAATGATCTCATTGTCCTTTTCCCTTTCTGTCACATGGTCCAGACAGGCAGACCACTCAAAGTAAGGGGATGACGAATGTTGGTCACATTATTCATAAAGGAAAATGTTAGGGTCATCTTATGTTATAAATCAACAATGTCATTATTTGCTGAGTTTGGAGATATAGGCTCATTCACATAGGTCGATATCATTAATGCATCGCAAACCATCCATTCCATGCAATTAAACATATGCAACTCAGAATCGATCAGACGGTAAGTAAAGGATACTTGCTCTGTGTAGTGGTTACTTTACCTTGTATGTGCTGGTTGACCACATTCTCAAGTCGATCAAGTCTTTCTATGATCCGTAGGGTTTCCCCCTTCTTATCGCCTTCTAACTTTTTCTCTGGGACAGGCATAGGGACTTTGATGTATACATTCGCGATATAATTAGTGACCCATCCAACATAGAGCAGACACACGATGTTGGTCATGCCACTCAAGATCACGCATGTAGACACCAAAGTTTTGGTTCTCCTGGTGCAAGCCATCCCGACATCCCTCCATACAGCCAACGAAATTCAATACACCAGAGGACAAGTGCGACTGTCGCCCACCAAAATCCTAGAATGTGCTATGCGCGTCACTTGAGAGCAACCTGGATAAATTACAACTCCACAACGATGCAATTCGTTCTGCAAATGCGGGCAACCAGCGCCTCCGGATCCAATAACCGCACTCTGCCTACACGCGCAGAAGGCTATGATTTAATCCAAATAGGTAGGTCAAAAATGGAGAAAAAAAATCTCAGTCGTTGGAAAGTAAAGGTGTTTGTCTTGTTGACGAACGTTCCCTATTTCGCTTCATTTGCAAGTCCACACCAGTCGCGATTTCACCGACAGACAGAAGGCGTGTGGAACATGCGTTTAACGCTGTCCAATGAGAAACAATAGTGAAATTGTGTAATAGGCTACTGTGCATTCACTTCCACAATTATTCATTTAGATTAGAATGTGTGGGAGGGGGAGTTATGGTGAAGGTTTTCAATTGCGCTAATAATTAATAGATAGTAATTACTCATTTAAGATGACGCAGCAATTATTAACTGTAATTGTTTCAAGATGTTCCTATTTTGATAGAAAGGTAGGCTACTGTACAGTCCAAGAAGTCATACAATGACTGAAGTTTGACTTTACTGTTTTCCAATCAAGGACTAGATTAAACCTAGGCTACAATTTACATTGTGAAATGTGACATTTAAATTATTGTCAAATGCTTATTTCTTGTCACATGCATTCTTGTCATCTGCAACCTGTCACATACTAAGAGTAGGCCTAGTAAACATATCCTAGAGATGACAGCATATTAAATATTGCCAACTTTACAGACAATCAGACTGATTGGCTTGGAGAAAACACTCAGTTGGTATGTCATGTGTTTTTCTTGTGACAAAATTATCCCCATATCGCTTAAGGTAATTGTTGACACCTAATCTTTTTTGTATCCAAATAAATTAATGACCAATTTTTTTAATAGCGTCTCCCTGCAAATTGAACGTTCAACTTTGTTTCCAATGGATGTGGCACTGAGTAAGAGCGTGAGAGATCACTTGCAATACTTTATCAAGCCACAAGATAGAGACACTGGGACCTAAATGGTAAGGTGTATTATAAGTGTTTGTGCACACTACTTCATCAGTTCGACAGGAAAGATTCATGTTAGAAAATGAACACGTTTATCTCATAACAGTGTCCTGCTTGTTGCTTGTAGATTAAACCTATTCTCTCTCCAAAGGGGGGAACACTGGACAACCCAATTACTACATTTCCATTGATCATCACAGTTACGCTATGTGAGGACACAGTGAAGTAGACAAACAGACGGCCAAACAAAACAATAAGGTGCTGAAACACATTTTCATCCTCATCATCATTATTATTATAATCAGTCACTTAGAATACACCTTTCCCTGCATGCACAACAACATATTTCATTGCACAATGGCACAGAAATCTATCTTTGCTGTGTGCATTTAGGTGTCCCTGAGTGAGAAGCCTACTTGAAACAGGCTACAACTGTTAGAGTGGGGACCATGGTGAATGCATTTGGCGCCAGTTCTTCCTTCAATGGTCTTAGAACCAACCCCATCATGCACAGTGGCTCCTTCTGGAGGGAACCCAGTGTGCCCAGTTGCTCCTGCTGTGTGCATCAGACAGGGCCTTGATCCCTCTCCCCCTGTATTCCTCTGGAACATGAAAGCATGAGAGAAATGTCACCCCTCAGGCCTAAAAACGACAATAAACACTGAAACATCTCAGCAGCCGCTCAATGGGGGGCATCATGGAAGATGGATATGCAATATTATATTGTAAAGTTGAGAAGGCTATTGATCTCTGATGCCAGCGTGAGTTCAGCTGCACATTGAGACTTTGGTTTTATGCCTCATAGGAATGCAAATGTACTGGTGGAAAGGCATTATTTCCTCCCCTCTAATGAGTGATTCAGCGCTTGAATTATCATTATTTTGTAAGTTAATGGATTTACAGTAAAGCAAAGATAACATATTCAGCACCACAGCGATTCATTGATGCATGGTTTTGCATTGTCTTTTTCTATCTATGGACAGTGCATTCGCAAAATATTCAGACCCCTTGACTTTTTCCACATTATGTTACGTTACAGCCTTGTTCTAAAAACCTCATAATGACAAAGCGAATCAGGTTTTTAGACAAGTTTGCTAATTTATTACAAATAAAAAACATAAATACCTTATTTACATACTGTAAGTATTCAGACCCTTTGCTATGAGACTTGAAATTGATCTCGGGCACTTCCTGTTTCCATTGATCATCCTTGAGATGTTTCTACAACTTGATTGGAGTATACCTGTGGTAAATTCAACTGTTTGGACATGATTTGGAAAGGCACACACCTGTCTATACAAGGTCCCACAGTTGACAGTGCATGTCAGAGGAAAAAACAAGCCATGAAGTCGAAGGAATTGTGCTAGAGCTCCGAGACAGTATTGTGTCGAGGCACAGATCTGCGGAAGCGTACCAAAACATTTCTGCAGAATTGAATGTTCCCAAGAACACAGTGGCCTCCATCATCCTTAAATGGAAGAGGTTTGGAACCACCAAGACTCTCCCTAGGGCTGGCCGCCCCACCAAACTGAGCAATCGGGAGAGAAGGGACTTGGTCAGGGAGGAGACCAAGAACCTGATGGTCACTCTAAAAGAGCTCCAGAGTTCCTCTGTGGAGATGGGAGAACCTTCCAGAAGGACAACCATCTCTGCAGCACTCCACCAATCAGGCCTGTATGGTAGAGTGGCCAGGCGGAAGCAACTCCTCAGTAAAAGGCGCATGACAGCCCGTTTGGAGTTTGCCAAAAGGGACGTAAAGGACTCTCAGACCATGAGAAACAAGATTCTCTGGTCTGATGAAACCAAGATTGAACTCTTTGGCCTGAATGTCAAGCGTCACGTCTGGAGGAAATCTGACACCATCCCTACGGTGAAGCATGGTGGTGGCAGCATCATGCTGTGGGGATGTTTTTCAGCGGCAGGGACTGCGAGACAAGTCAGTATCGAGGAAAAGATGAACGGAGCAAAGTACAGAGAGATCCTTGATGAAAACCTGCTCAGGACCTCAGACTAGGGGCAAAGGTTCACCTTCCAACAGGCCAACGACCCTAAGCACACAGCCAAGACAATGCAGGAGTGGCTTCGGGACAAGTCTCTGAATGTCCTTGAGTGGCCCAGCCAGAGCCTGGACTTGAACCCGATCAAACATCTCTGGAGTGACCTGAAAGTAGCTGTGCAGAGATGCTCCCCATCCAACCTGACAGAGCTTGAGAGGATCTACAGAGATCACCGGGAGAAACTCCACAAATACAGGTGTGCCAAGCTTGTGGCATCATACCCAAGAAGACTCAAGAAGACTCAAGGCTGTAACCTGTGTGTCAACAAAGTACTGAGTAAAGGGTCTGAATAGTTATGTAAATGTGATATTTCAGGTTTTTATTTTTAATACATTTGCAAAAATGTCTAGAAATCTGTTTTGCCATTATAGGCTATTGCGTGTAGATTGATGAGGGGGAAAACAATTTAATAAATTTTAGAAAAATGCTGTAACGTAACAAAATGTGGAAAAAGTCAAGTGGTCTGAGTACTTTCAGAATGCACTGTAGATCCAACCTTTATGTACGGTATGTGACATTGGTCAGGCTAATAAAGGTAAAGGTTGGGGGCGCTGCACCTCTTCCGTCACGTCCCTTCATTCCTCATCCTCCACCCCAACAATGCATCCTCCTTCCTGAATTACATGCTCTGCTGTACACTAATTGCCTTTCTGGGCCTCCCTTTTGTTGTGATGCCGTTAATGGATCTCAAATCGTCTAGTCGTATGAAACTTGAATTCTGAAAATTGGTATTTGCGTCTGCCCAGAGTGCAGGCCCTTTGTGAATGGCTTCAGTGCCAGTTTTGTAAGTGCCAAGCACACTGCAGCTGTGGAAGAGAGTGGAGACTCAATTAAGGGGCACAGCAGAAAGCCAGTCTTGTTCCACAGAACCTAGTCAGAGTTGCGAGGGTTTTGTAAAAATCTCTGTCCAAAGCACCATGCTGTAATTCTCATATCTGCTGGAATATAATGTTCTTGGTGCAGTGGGGCCAATGGATTTTCTGTTTGTGTGCCAGTTGGAACAAAACGTTCCCAAATCCCATTCTGATTCGCTCTTCATGCTGGCTGCTTTTAGAGATGAGAGACATCTGTGTAATGCCTCAAGTGTTCCTCTGATACCAGCAGCTTCCAACAGCCCTTTTCCTGTCGCCAATCAAGAGGAACTAATTTATACCTTTTTACAGGTCAGCCCACTCTATATATTGTATTCATAAATCCCACTGGCCCCGTGGTCCTCTTGTGAGGTTTGTTGCAGTGTGACCAGAACATGACTTTTGTGTAGCTCCCTATTGCTAAAGCACCGGGTTTCTAAGCCTCCTCTCCCTCAGGGTTGGGCATAAATGGCAGTATCAAAGTCTGGTATCAGCATTCGACCTAAAATTACATTTCTCAATATGATCTGAAGGAGAGCTAGAGAGTCATTTGCACTCAATGTCTTAGTCATCACAAGCACCAGTCAAAGATTGCAGCAGGGCCAGACTCACAATAGATGTGATGAAAGAGAGGCAGGGAATGTTGCCCCAGCAGGCCAGTTGTCTTTTCAACACCGGATTAAAGGCGGATAATTATGACAGGTCTTTGCCCCTGACAGACGTCTGCACTGCTTAAGGAGTTTGACCAAACATATTTATGTCGCAGCAGGGAGGTAGCGGGTGCCCTCTCAACCTTCGCTGTGGGACACTCACAGTCCCTGCCTCTTCAGAACAGAATGAATTACTGGCCGCCTGTGTGGCTGGCCTCGATTACAAACTTGATTAGAGAGAGGATGCCACAAGTAGAGAGCACCAAGCAGCCTCAGCATCTCTGGGAATTAAAAAGCTTTAACAATTGCATTGATGGGAAATTTGTAAGGATCAGTAGGGGAAGACATTTATGCAAACACAATTAGAAGATGTAATACCATCTGCTTACCATTTGAAATCAAATGTATTCCTTTATAATCCCATTAGAATCACATTTGAACATAG
This sequence comes from Oncorhynchus kisutch, assembly GCF_002021735.2. Classification (NCBI taxonomy): domain Eukaryota; kingdom Metazoa; phylum Chordata; class Actinopteri; order Salmoniformes; family Salmonidae; genus Oncorhynchus; species Oncorhynchus kisutch. The sequence continues at coordinate 64,927,530 of NC_034181.2, read as the reverse complement.
AGGGCATTGTTATTTAAATATATTTGATCATCAAGATGGGATCCATTTGTTTTCCATTCCCCCTTCCCTGTGTAAGCCCTGAGGTGGCATGACAAACAACCACTGGTCTCCTATGCTGCTCCATCTCATCAGCTTCACTCTCATGGGAGAATGAGTCAGGCCCTTATACAGTATGATCAGTGTGGTCCATTCCTCCCAGCTAACAGGCATACAGCCCACTGCACATCTGTGATTTACTACAGTGTGGAGTCAGCGGTTTGTAGGGCTACCTGGGTGTGATGTAAAATGGCAGTGCTTATTTTCATCTGGCTCTGCTTATTTACACTTACATCAGAATTAATGTCAACCCCACCACTCCAGCCCAGCCTCCATTCCTTTCATTTAACCTTGCCATATCTATCTACACTACAGTATCTGTCTTGGAAATCTTGGAGTTTTCAGACTGTCCTAAAAAACATTGACTTGGATTTTTCCGGGTCAGTTGAAGTGCTTTTTAACTGAGTTCTAACCCTGCACAGTTCGTCGCATGGTACAGAACTGGCCTTAAGCTCTCCTGCTTCAAGGTATGGAATTAGCTTTTTAATCAAAGTGTATAGAAAGCAGATGGCAACTCTCCTTGGGTTTAGACCAGCATATTATTAATATGATATTCTCTGTCTTTAATCACTCTGATGACAGACATGGCTGACAGATGGCCCTTAGGTTTTGAGGCCATTAATTCGTGAGAGTGCTATAGTCTGAATAGTTTTACGCTTATTCCAGCCCATGCTGCTGACGCAAATCTACTCCATCCACTTTAACCCACGACATCTAGTCCTGACAGTGCATGCCTGCATTTCCCAACATAGGATTATCTCATATGTTGTGGTCAATGTATCCTCAAACAATCTCTGTATGCAGGTATAAAAATGGCTGAGGATGCCAACCATGGAAACCTTGCTTCCACAGTGACAGAGCAGTGTGTTGTCATTAAGTTTGGGGCTCATGCGCCTGTCATCTCACACCTCTGTTTAAATTGTATATATACTGCATTGTCACGCCCTGATCTGTTTCACCTGTCCTTGTGATTGTCTCCACCCCCTTCAGGTGTCTTGTATGTTTCCAAGTCAACCAGCGTTTTGCTTTTTGCATTCTCCTTTTTCTAGTTCTCCTGGTTTTGACCCTTGCCTGTTTCTGGACTTTGGATATCTGTTTCACAGACTTCTGCTCTCGTAAAAGCCTGTGTATTCTGCACGTTAACAATAGAAACTCATTACCGAAAATGGATCAATTGAAAGTGTGGGTTCACAGCTCCAATCCAGATGTGTTGGTCATTACTGAGACGTGGTTAAGAAAGAATGTTTTGAATACTGATGTTAACCTTTCTGGTTATAACCTTTTTCAGGAAGACAGAACTTGGGGGAGTGGGAATCTTTAACAAGGATCACCTTCACCACCTGACCATCACCTCCACCACCTGACCAAGTCCTAAAGCAATGGAACTTGCTAAATCTTTCTCAGATTATTACCAATCCCACAAAGTACGACTCCAAACACCCAGAAAAGGCTACTCTCCTCAATGTTATCCCCACAAAAAGTCCTGATTAGTCTTGTGTAATAACCTTAGTGATCACTGTTTTACAGCCTGCGTTCTTAATGGCTGCTCAGTGAAATGACCTGTCCTGATTTGTCATAGACACTTGCTAAAAATAAGCAATGAGCAAGCCTTCCTTCATGGCCTGGCCTCTGTAAATTGGTATAGAATCAACTTGATCCCATACGTCTGTCATGCCCTGACCTTAGAGAGCCTTTTTATGTCTCTATTTGGTTTGGTCAGGGTGTGATTTGGATGGGCATTCTATGTGTTGTATTTCTTTGTATTTGGCCGAGTGTGGTTCCCAATAAGTGGCAGCTGTCTATCGTTGTCTCTGATTGGGATTTATACTTAGGCCGCCTTTTTTCCCACCTATGTTGTGGAATCTTGTCCTTGTATTGTTGCTGTTGAGCCCTGCAAGGCTGTACATTTCATTGGTTCTCTTTTCTTGTTTCGCGAGTTATCATTAAAGAATATGAGTAACCTACCTCACGCTGCATCTTGGTCTCATTCGAACGACGGACGTTACAATGTCGAAGACGCTTGGACGTTCTTCTTTGATATTTTCAGTAATATTTTTTTTAAACACACCCCCATGAAGAAAATATGAATTAATAACAGGTTCAGCTACTGACGAAGCACATGGCTGGGCTTTTTAATCACCACTTCATTAAGTCAGGATTCCTATTTGACTCAGCCATGCCTCCAACATTTCCTGATCTCCCACACCTTCTAATGGGACTAGCCCCGATGCTCCTCCCTCTTCTTCCCCTGCCCCGCTACAAAGTTTCTCCCTGTAGGCGGTCACTGAGTCCGAGGTGCTGAAGGAGCTCCTTAAACTTGACCCCAATAAAACATCTGGTTCAGATGGTTTAGAGCCTTTCTTCTTTAAGGTTGTCCCCCTATAAATCGCCAAGCCTATCTCTGACCATTTTAACCTGTCTCTCCTCTCTGGGGAGGTTCCCATTGCTCGGAAGACAGCCACGGTTTGTCCTTTATTTAAAGGGGAGATCAAGCTGATCCTAACTGTTATAGGCCTATTTCTATTTTTCCCTGTTTAACAAAAGTGTTGGAAAAACATGTCAATCATAAACTGACTGGCTTTCTTGATGTCTATAGTTTTCTCTCTGGTATGCAATCTGGTTTCTGCTCAGGTTATGGATGTGTCACTGCAACCTTAAAGATCCTCAATGATGTCACCACTGCCTTTGATTCTAAGCAATGTTGTGCTGTTATTTTTATTGACTTGGCCAAAGATTTTGTTACAGTAGACCATTCCATTCTTGTGGGCCGGCTAAGGAGTATTGGTGTCTCTGTATTGGGTCTTTGCCCTGGTTTGCTAACTACCTCTCTCGAAGAGTGCAGTGTATAAAGTCAGAACATCTGCTGTCTCAGCCACTGCCTGTCACCAAGGGTGTACCCCAAGGCTTGATCCTAGGCCCCACGCTCTTCTCAATTTACATCAACAACATAGCTCAGGCAGTAGGAAGATCTCTCATCCATTTATATGCAGATTATACAGTCTTATACTCAGCTGGCCCCTCCCTGGATTTTGTGTTAAACGCTCTACAACAAAGCTTTCTCAGTGTCCAACAAGCTTTTTCTGCCCTTAACCTTGTTCTGAACACCTCCAAAACAAAGTGGTTTGGTAAGAAGAATCACACCTGTGGGAGAGGGGCATTACTACCTCTGAGGGCTTAGAGCTTGAGGTAGTCACCTCATACAAGTACTTGGGAGTATGGCTAGACAGTACACTGTCCTTCTCTCAGCACATATCAAAGCTGCAGGCTAAAGTTAAATCTAGACTTGGTTTCCTCTATCGTAATCGCCCCTCTTTCAACCCAGCTGCCAAACTAACCCTGATTCAGATGACCATTCTACCCATGCTAGATTTATAGTAATTTATAGATCGGCAGGTAAGGGTGCTCTCGAGTGGCTAGATGTTCTTTACCATTCGAACATCAGATTTGCCACCTATGCTCCTTATAGGACATATCACTGCACTCTATACTCCTCTGTAAACTGGTCATCTCTGTATACCCGTCGCAAGACCCATTGGTTGATGCTTATTTATAAAACCCTCTTAGGCATCACTCCCCCCTATCTGAGATCTATACTGCATCCCTCATCCTCCACATACAACACCCGTTCTGCCAGTCCGCATTTTGTTAAAGGTCCCCAAAGCACACACACCCCTGGGTCGCTCGTCTTTTCAGTTCACTGCAGCTAGCGACTGGAACAAGCTGCAAACAAACACTCAAAATGGAAATGTTTATCTTAATCTCTTAATTCAAAGACTCAATCATAGACACTCTTACTGACCGTTGTGGCTGCTTTGCGTGATGTATTGTTGTCTCTACATTCTTGCCTTTTGTGCTGTTGTCTGTGGCCAATAATGTTTGTACCCTGTTTTGTGCTGCTACCATGTTGTGCTGCTGCCATGTTGTGTTGCTACCATGTTGTTGTCCTGTTGTGTTGCTACCATGCTGTGTTGTCATGTGTTGCTGCCATGCTATGTTGTTGTCTTAGGTCTCTATGTATTATTGTGTTGTCTCTCTTGTCGTAATGTGTGTTTTGAGCTATATTTAAATTTGAAATCCTAGCCCCTGACCCGCAGGAGGCCTTTTGCCTTTTGGTAGGCCGTCATTGTTTTTAGACTTTTAGACTTTTACTGGGTGACTTCATTTTCTATGAAGGTATCTTTACCTATTACAATTGCATACTTATTACACTATTGACAATATGATACTTGATAAGTCCCACTGATGTGAACAATGCTGATGTAAATGTATTCCTCTGGCTGCTTGTCTGCAGGCACCCTCCTTCGTCTGAGCCCCAGAGAACACTCATACTCCGTTATCATGTCAGAAAATGTTCAGTGATGACCAATCTCCATGATCAATAATTTGATGGGATTCATACAGATTCATTATGGGTTATGGCATCCCCTACACTGTGATGGAAGCTCTGGGGTCCCATGAGTCCCTCTAGTAATCAACCGATTGATTCTTAGCTAGGGAATGTGGTGGTTGGGTGATTTGTGGAATAATTCATGGGATTCATGCTTTTAATCCCCTCTCTGCATGCATGAACAATCCACACAGTTTATAGGCCACAGGCACAGATGAAATAAATTACCTCAAGGAGCTTGAGTCATTTTTCTAAATGTCTCCACATTTTGCATATTCATTATTAAGAGTGGACTAGGGTTTTATATGGAGATTTTAAAGATTTGAAATGGATCCTCTCAATAGTAAACACAAACACACAGCTCCACGTTAATGAGCTCACAGCTTATTACAGCGTGCAAAACCTAACGGCAACAGGAAGGAGGCAGGTGCTCTGTGTACCTTCTGTGCGTCTGCAGGGATTACGGCGCTGCGTTTGGCATATATAACTAATTCACTTTATACAGTATCTTCCCGAACACTTTTAAAGAGATCTGTGTAGGGTGTTTAGGGTAGGGTTTTAGCTAAGCAGTTTTATTGGTCTTCATGGTAGGCCTTTGGGGGATGGACTCCAATTTCCTCTTTGGACAGTATAGTGCAGTATGTGTAGTGTGTGTATTGGTATTTTGGAAGCATAGCATACTTCTAAACTGATGTTGCAGTGTTTAAAGATATGTTTTTTAAATTAAAAATTCACATGCATGTCATACGTCTATAATAATAGAGCTCTGAACTTTACGTTATCTTGTTCAAAGCTGTAAATGGACCCAGAGGAGAATGTCTGTTTGTTTTTCATTACTGTCTGTGCCCCATTCTGTTGACCCGTCGGATGGGTGGTCACAGATGAGATTAAGGCGGAACAGGGATATCACATTTCCTGCCCTTGGCCAGTCTCTTCTGACTTCGCTGGCATCAGATAAATTCACAATAAATGAGCCCAGAGAATGGAAGGAAACAGAGGCCTTCAGACAGGAGGAACAGACACTGTAGGTCACCAACGAGGGGGAGTTAGCAGGGGACATGTTTTAATTTTCTCATCATGCTGCATGCTGGGAAAGCTCAGTGGGGCCAGATGTGAGCCTTTAAAAAGAATTGCTTCAGATTGTGGAAAATAATCAGGAAACAAGGAGAAACAACAGGCAGGAAAATGAATATGTGAAGAGAATCGTCTGTGATGTCAAAGGGGATTTGAGAGGTAATAAGATTAACAGGCACAGTTGGGTCCCCTGGAACAAAAGTCTGGGGCCTTTCTCTCTGCAGGCAGACAGGAGTCAAATAAGGATAACTTATCACTGTGCTCAAGTTAGTGAGACATTGCTGCCGCAAAGGACATTGAATCATAATGGTCTCTTTAATTTCATTCATTTCATAAAGTCCCTAATCCAAGAGTTGAATGAGTTGAACATTTTTGAAGCCCTCCCAGATATATAAGAGAGAGAGAGAGAGACAGAGAGAGACAGAGAGAGAGAGAGAGAGAGACAGAGAGAGAGACAGAGAGAGAGACAGAGAGAGAGAGACAGAGAGACAGAGAGAGAGAGACAGAGAGACAGAGAGACAGAGAGACAGAGAGAGAGAGAGAGAGAGAGAGACAGAGAGACAGAGAGACAGAGAGACAGAGAGAGAGAGAGAGAGAGACAGAGAGACAGAGAGACAGAGAGAGAGAGACAGAGAGACAGAGAGACAGAGAGAGAGAGAGACAGAGAGAGAGAGAGACAGAGAGAGAGAGAGACAGACAGACAGAGAGAGAGAGAGACAGAGAGACAGACAGACAGAGAGACAGAGAGACAGAGACAGAGAGACAGACAGACAGAGAGAGAGAGAGACAGAGAGACAGAGACAGAGAGAGAGACAGAGAGAGAGAGAGACAGACAGAGAGACAGAGAGACACGCAGACAGAGAGACGACGACAGACAGAGAGAGAGAGAGAGAGAGAGCAGAGACAGAGACAGACAGACCGAGAGACAGAGACCAGAAGAGCAGACAGACAGAGAGACAGAGAGACGAGAGGGACAGAAGACAGAGAGACAGAGAGACAGAGAGCAGAGAGACCAGAGAAGAGGAGAGAGAGAAACAGAGACAGTTAGAAGAGAAGAGACAGAGACAGAGAGAGAGAGAGAGACAGAGACAGAACAGACACAGACAGAGAGGAGAGAGACAGAGAGAGCACAGAGAGAGACAGAGAGAAGACACAGAGAGAGACACAGAGACAGACAAGAGATGAGACAGAAGACAGACAGAGAGAGAGAGAGAGAGAGAGGACAGCAGTTAGAGAGACCCAGAGAGGAGAGAGAGAGAGAGAGAGAGAGAGAGACGAGAGAGAGAGGCCAGAGAAGAGAGAGCCAGAGAGAGAGGAAGAGAGAGAGACAGAGAGGAGAGAGAGAGAGAGTACAGAGAAGAGAGAGAGGAGAGAGAGAGAGAGGAACAGAGACAGACAGAGAGAGAGAGAGAGAGAAGAGAAGAGACAGAGAGAGAGAGAGGAGAGACAGAGAGAGACACAGAGAGAGAGAGAGAGAGAGGAGAGAGATAGAGAGAGAGAGAGACACAGAGAGAGAGGAGACACATAGAGATAGAGAGAGAGA